>NW_006408929.1:67219-73939 GCF_000296735.1 Chrysochloris asiatica | reverse complement strand
GCCTACTATTGTAAAATAGACACTTGAGTGGTATAGAAAGGAATGTTGGGAAACATGATTAGAGAAAACTTGTAAGCCCGCCTTCAGCCTATAACTGATTGGAATACCTAAAACGGGTTATACAACTTGCTCAGTGAAATAGTCCTCGTGCATAGCCTTTACAGAGTATAGGACCTTAGGTGGAATCCTGAGTCCCATCCACAACCTTGTGAGGTGAGACATTTCCACTAGAAAAGACAAGCAGACTAGAACAGCTACAGTGACTGAAGATACATCTTCATGATGAACCTTACCTATACTCAGAGCGATAGTTACTCTAAATACCAACAAAGAGGGAAAGAGTCTTCAAATCAAGTATCAATGCTATCTGCTCTGTACACTGGGTAGACAGGGATGGGCAACTTAGACACTGGCTACCTAAAATGAGGGGGCAATAAAGGCTTACAAGGTTTCAAGAGGGAGTTTAGTTTAAGAGTATGTGAGAAAGAAAGAGTCCTCACTGAATAGCTGTCATCTTGTCTAGATGGGTCTGGAGAAAAAGAGATGGGGATAAGATTCGTAAGATTCAATAGTGAATAACTGTTATCATGACTAACCACGACTGTCACAATTGTAAAGATGGAAGTTTTGTAACAAAAAAAGGGGAGTAGTTAATCTTACAGTCCAGAAACAGAGAACCGCAGGACCATCAAGAGAGGAACGCACAAGCAGAATGTGGGACCTTATCCAGAGAAGCAGCAGCGCCGGAGATGGAGGCAGAGATGGGGACACGGAGAGGGGGAACAGCTGAGGACTCTAGATTCATGGACTAAGAAGAGAAGGACCAAGAGCTGGTGGCCAGTAGCCAACTTGCAGAATGTGCCTTTGGAAATGTAAATTATTATATATGCCTGAGTGTTTTTTTGTTTGTTTGTTTGTGTGTTTTTTAAAAAAGCTAAAGTGGATAGAGAAATACTGTTAACTGATGGAACATGGAGGGGATTATAAATAATGTAATGAAACAAGGTATATGATTTGTTGAATGTAAATTTGATGATATGCCCTGTAAACTTTCACTCAATCCCCAATAAAAATCTTTAAAAAAAAAGGTAAAAAACAAAAGGTGAACTGTGAAATATGTCAAGGGGTAGAAACAATCTTAATGATCTGAAATAATATAGTAGAAAGTACTACAATGTATTATACATTCTAAAAGTATTATCTAAAAAAAAAAATGGTTTTTTTTTGTGTGTGTGTGTTGTTGTTACTCCAATCAATATAAAGTAAATAAAAATCCTCACCACTGGACCAAGACGTAACATCATGATAAATACAGGAAAGATTGAAGTTGTCAAAGACTTCACTTTGCTTAGATCAACTATCAAGACTCACAGAAGCAACAGTCAAAAGATTAAAATGACATATTGCATGAAGCAAATCTGCCAAATAAGACCTCTTTAAAGTGTTCAAGACCAAAGATGTCAGCTTGAGGACTAAGATGTGCCTGACTCAAGCTCGGGTATTTTCAAAAACCTCACATGTATGTGAAAGCTGGACAGTGAATAAGGAAGACCGTAAAAGAATTAATGCATTTGAGTTATGGTGTTGGATAAGAGTATTAAAAGCACCATGCATCGCTAAAAGAACAAACATCTGTATTGGAAGAAGTACAGACAGAATGCTCCTTTGGAAGCCAGATGGCAAGACTCCGTGTCTCATACTTCAGACACATTATCAGGAAGGACCAGTCCCTGGAGAAGGACATCATGCTTGGTAAAGTGGAAGGTCAGTGAAAAGAGAATGATCCCCAATGAGATGTACTGGCACAATGGCAGCAGCAATGGGCTCAATAATAACAATTGCAAGGTAGGTGCAGGACCCGGAAATGTTTCGTTCTGCTATTTTTAAGGTAGCTTTGAGTTGGAAGCAACTGGATGGCACCTAACAACATGTGTCTATACACTGGATCTCAACATAAAACATGTCTGAAATAATGTGTACTGTCCATGCTATTTAAATAGTTATTTCTCTATATGTACCTAGTTTTTGGCCCAAAGCATAATCAACCAGTTAAGTATATAATGATTTGTTTCTTTTCTAACAGCAAACAAACTTACTTTGTTCAACAGCTTAGTTATATTTTGCAGCATTTGCCATAGAGTTGTCCACTAATCTTTGAAGACCTTTAGGGGAGTCACAAGTTAAAAAGTATTATTTTAAAAATAATTTTAAGGAACCATTTGTCTTTTAATTGTGTTGACGTTTTCAATGATGGTGTAAAAAGAAAAAAAAAAAAAATCTCTGCTGTTGAGTCAAAAATTGCTGACTCCCTAGCACAAACCAAGTCAGAACAAACACTGCATTTCATGGTCTTACACCATTGTTTTGAACTCTATTCTTCAAATCAGGGTTGACTGTTGTTTTAGAACATTAAAGAAATAGCATCTGTAATCCCAAATATATTATGGTTACCAGGAGCTGGAGAGATGCGGAGAAGGGAAACCACTGTTAATGAAGTAGTGAGTTTTGTTTATAGCCATGGGAAATTTGACATCAATTAAGGATAACAGTTACAGAACCAACTGATATAACTCATTAAAAAAAGGAAATGAATTCGTTTACCTGACATTGGCGGCGTAGAACAATGCAAGGGTGGGCCAGCACATTTTCTGTAAAGAGACTATATAAAAGCCATCATTTATATAAACAAATACATATATAAATACATTTTCAAAAATACTACCTAATGTTTCAAATATCTCTTTTGAAAGCATTCTTCAGAAAATAATTATGGAAGTATAGCCACAGGCTTAAAATACTAATCGTGACAAATACACATACACCCATTTACTTAAACATTAACAATATATCAAATGAACAAAAGTTACTTTAAATCTAAACACTAAGGCTAAATAAAAAATAACTTTTGCAGAAGGGCAAACTTTAATATGCAAACTTTGTTTCTATTGACATTAACATCTTAAAGTTTAACTATGATTAAACATTGAAAATAAGGCCTTTTGTTTTTCTTGATTAAAATGTTCAAAACAATGAAGGTAATAATGGCATGAAATGTAAGCCTTGCATAAGTTCAATGTTTCTGAAATGGATTCACTAAAGATTACAATAATCAAAACTGAAGACTTTTCTTACACAAAATATTGATTAGAAAAAATTTTAAAACACTGATCATCAATAACTGATTGTGAACAAAACCTAGATTCTGTGCTGCTATTTTGTTAGAATTCAAATTGTTATAACATTTGATTTCATTCTTGGGACAGATCCAAGGAAGTCGTTACATTATTACACAATTACTTTGTGATTATAAAATTAACTGGCTAGTATATTATTGCTACAAACAAACAAAACCCCTGCAAGTTAAAGATTTTATATAGTGCTAATTGTCTTAAAAAATAATATTTAATCTGTTGCTGTAACGAATCAACCTAAAGAAAGCAATACTGACAATTTATTATAAATTAATTCAATAAAGGCAGATTTAGATAAAACATTACCTTGCAAGTCCAATACCGAATCCAGCAAATCTATTTAACTGTTCTACAATAGAAGGAATAGAATTATTTACAACCAATACTTTAGTTTACTATAAAACCTATAAACTTCATTTCTTTTAATAAGACTGTTCATTTGTGTTCCAGGTACCAAAGACAAATTCTGTTAGGAGCCAAGAAGGTCAGTATGAACTCTGTCAGGGTTTGTGGTAAACTGCAAAGTGTAGACTTCCTACAGACACAACAGCTTTTAGTTCTAATACAATACCATGTAGGTAAGATTATAGGTCCAGGGTTTATAAGCTGTGATTTTTGTAAAAATCCGATTGTTGTTGTTTTTATGTGCCATGGAGTCGGTTCCAAATCATAGCGACCCTGTACAGTGTTTCCAAGGCTGTAAATCTTTACGGGAGCAGAAAGCCTCATCTTTCTGCCGCGGAACAGCTGGTAGTTTCAAACTGCTGACCTTAAGGTTAACTACTATGCACGCTACCAGAACTCCTTAAAAAAATCTGATTATTTATATAAAATCTTCCAATTTTTAAATAGTGACAATAATTTTATAGAAAATTTAAATACTGTGTGAGTTAAACTACATAATATTCTGTAGGTTAAATATTAGCGCTACCAGTTTCTAATTTCTGACTGTACGTAATTGAAATTTTTTCCTATGGAAGGCTCTGATTGATATCAACACCAACTTTATAACCCATGTCATAAAATTAGTTATTCACTGCTATTGGTGGGAAGCACCAATGTTAAACTAATACTCACTAGTAAAATGCCTCCAAATTATTAACTTTGAAATGTATACTTTGGGTCATAAAAACGAGCAAATATGACTTTCTTCTTCCCTATATCGTTAAGTTTTATTTTATTTCTAAAGTTTTAAAATGTTTAATAGCTGTTTAATTAAGTCTCTGTGATAAGTTACAGGATACATAATAGGAAGCTTCAAAAAAGTTCATGGAATAAAGGAAACTAAAAGAAACTGGAATTTTCCACTAACTTTTTGAAGTCCTTTTATACATGCTACTACTGATGGCGTATCTATGTTGTTGTTGTTAGGTGCCATCAAGTCAGTACTGACTCTTAGTGACCTTATGCACAGCAGAACGAAACACTGCTCTATCCTGGGCCAGCCTCACTACTGTTGCCACACTTGAATCCCATCGATGCTGCCACTTGGCCAATCCATCTCGTTGGAGGTCTTCCTCTTTTTCTCTGACCCTCAACCTTACCAAACAGATGTCCTTCTCCAGTGACTGGTCCTTCCTGACAATATGTCTGAAGTATGAGCCATGAAGTTTGACCATCTTGGCCTCCAAGGAGCACTCTGGCTGCACTTCTTCCAAAATGGATCTAATGGTTCTTTTGGCAGCCTGTGGTACTTTCAATATTGTTGTTAAGTGCCGCTGAGTCGATTCCAACCCATATCGACCATGTATCGCGTTTCCAAGGAGCAGCTTTGGTGAGCTTGAGCCACTGAACTTGCAGTACAAACGACTTTGCAGTCTGATGCATTAGCCCACAGTGCCACACCAGGACTCCACTTTCAATACTGCATTACTGATACTGTTTACAGGCGGAAACAATTCTATGCATATGTCTAAATGGAAAAATCTTTACAAAACCAAAACTAAAACCAAACCCACTGCTGTCCAGTTGCTTCCAACATACGGCGAGTCTTTATGAAGGTAGAAGTGGTCCGTTGAAATTTCTAACAATGTAAATCTTTCCGGAAGCAGACTGCCTCATCTTTCTCCCAAAGAACAGCTGGTGGGTTTAGCCACCAACCTTGTGGTTCGCTGTCCAGTGTTGAACCTACTGTACAATTATAATGGTGAAACAGCACAGCCTCAGAATAAATGAATTATCCCTTATGAATACTTGGGATAATTAATTCATTTCTTTGTTTCTGCTCCTTGAAATAAAGTAAAGCCTTCACTATTCCCTTAGTCAGAACAAGACCATGTAACTATGGCCCTGGAAAACTATTTGATTCATCCTTACCTGGACAAACATACAAGCTAGATTTGTTGTTGTTGTTAAGTGCCATTGAGTCAGTTCTGACTCAAAGAAACCCTGTATAGGGTTTCCAAAGAGCAGCTGGTGGGTTTGAACTGTCAACCTTGCAGTTCAAACTAACCTTGCAATCCAGTGCATTATCCTGCTGCACCACACAAGCTAGATAGGAAGGTGCTTTTGACCAGGTAGGGTGCTTTTCTCCTTCTCAGCTTTTCCCTTTTTGTGTGTAAAGAACTATTAATAGAAAATACCACTGGTATTACTATTATTAGTAATTTTTACTACTATTATTAAGAAGATTACTATTATTAACATGATAGTCTCCCAGGCTTCTATCCTCCGTGCAAATTTACATGTACTAACTGCTGCAAATATAACAAGATGCTGTTTTTACTAACAAATTTCTCCTCATTGCAACCATTAGAACATAACTTTTAAGATGATGAAAATGTAAACATTGTAGCCTAAGAAGATAAATGTGTAACAATTGTATATGCACCTTGAACAATTTATCATTTACAAAAGATGTTCAGTACTCTCTTGGGATGCGTATGACACAAAGAAATGAACTTCAGATAAAAGCCAAAAAATGCTAATTGTATGAGACATGTATCAACCTCATTTGCTCACTGTACGATCTTTAAAGTCTATTCCTTCCAGTTAACCTAAATTGAATAAATATTATTTTCTTTCCAAATAAAAAATAAGGAAATGAGAATGCAGGTGTCAAAAATACAGTTAATAGTTTATATTGTTGTTGTTGTTGTTGTTAAGTGCCATCGAGTCGGGTCCGACCCATAGCGACCCTGTACAGGGTTTCCGAGGGTTATTAACCTATTATTCTAATAAGTCCAGGAAAGTAGAAGAGGCTGCCATTACTCCCACTTTATGAATATAAAAGATGTTACAATTAAAACACAATAATGATATCTTTATGTTGAAACTGCATCAGAGTTTCTAACGCGTTAGTTGAGTTTGTAGGTCAGAAAGAAAAAAAGGAAAATAAAGGTGCAGCTTGGGAATCCAGAAAAAAACAGGCATAACAATTCCTGTAATTAAAAAAGAAAGGAATTGAAGATGCTTTAGCCTACTATATGCCCTATATTTTATCAGCACTTATTCAGCACTCAAAAAAAAAAAAAAAAAAAAAAAAACCTCGAGTTAAAGTACTAACATCGAAAGAGAAATTTGACCACTC
>NW_006408929.1:65926-66604 GCF_000296735.1 Chrysochloris asiatica | reverse complement strand
CAAGTTATATGAATTGTTGAATGTGAAACTGATGATGTGCCCTGTAAACTTTCACTCAATCCACAATAAAAACCTTAAATTAAAAAGAAAATAAAAAGTATATTATGGTTATACAAATACAACCTTCAAGACCAATGTACAATATACATGTTGTTGTTGTCAAGTCAGTTTCAACCCAAGACTGACCCTGTATAGGGTTTTCATGGAGCAGCTGGTGAGTTTGAACTGCCAACCCTGTGGTTTAAACCTAACTTCCGGGTCAAATCGACCTTGTGGTCCAGTGTTTCATCCCATAGCACCATATCAGGACTCCAATATAGTAAAGTACAATATAAATATAAAAAGAGCTTTGCTGTTAGAGATTTGCATTTGCTTAGATACTAGAATTACATTCAATGTGGCAAAATGCTCAAACCATTTACCACAGAAGACTCAAGAAGAACTCAAAGAACAGAAAATCTGGCAACTTATACTCAATTTAGTTAAGCAAAAGGTGAACTGTGAAGAGAACAAACAAGATGGCGGGTTGGGTGGAAGTGCAGTAAAGAACTCCGCCAGTAACAAAACAGAATACCCGACCAAACAGGCTCAGGGGATGGTCCCAGAACTCTGAACCACATATAAAGGAATATTTAGAAGGTTGGAAGGCTTATAGCTGGGGGAGTTTGTGGCAGAAGC
>NW_006408929.1:42127-57886 GCF_000296735.1 Chrysochloris asiatica | reverse complement strand
GGTCAGAAAGAAAAAAAGGAAAATAAAGGTGCAGCTTGGGAA
The DNA here is from genome assembly GCF_000296735.1 of Chrysochloris asiatica. NCBI lineage: Eukaryota > Metazoa > Chordata > Mammalia > Afrosoricida > Chrysochloridae > Chrysochloris > Chrysochloris asiatica. The sequence continues at coordinate 57,844 of NW_006408929.1, read as the reverse complement.
TCCAGAAAAAAACAGGCATAACAATTCCTGTAATTAAAAAAGAAAGGAATTGATTATGCATTAGCCTAGTATATGCCCTATATTTTATCAGCAATTATAAAGAACTCAAAAAAAAAAACAAAAAAAAAAAAACCTCGAGTTATTTTTCTAACATCGAAAGAGAAATTTGACCACTCACAGAGGTTAAGAAGTGGCAAGCAGGTTTGAACCCAAGCCTGTTATTCAATGGATGTCTCTTCGTGCTTTCCAAAATAGGAAATAATAAATAAATGGAATGCAGCTATCAAATTGTATTCGGTATTGCTCACACGATTACCAAGAAATGGCTGATAACCCAATTTCTTTCAATTCTGACCACGCCACCTCTGGTTAGAGCAGAAGGTGTGAGCAAGGAGGCCAGCTTCTGGGGCAGAGGACGAAAGGAGGACAGAGGGTGTGGCCCGTGATAGGCTGAGAAAGGACTAGAGGCGGGACCCTCTGCGCGGCTTCCGGGGTCTTCAGCCGCGAATCGCGGCGCTGCCACCCTACCACCCCTGGCCGGATCCCCACAGCCCTCACCGCTGTTATGCCCGGGTACACTACCACCGCCGCCGCTGGGAAACGGTTCCTCTGCGGGCCCCTCGACTGGGGTGGAGGAGGCCGGCACGCCATAAGGGGGGCTCTTCTCGCCCCAATGCAGGTTGCGGCTGCCCGGGATGTCTGGGGGAGTGGTCACCCAGTGACTTAAGTCGGACGCGTAGCTGAAGGACCTTGCAGGGAAAGCTCCGCCGCCGAAGCCCTGATCATCCCGGGAGCCACCCCGGTAGCCCAAACCATCGAATCCGTCCGGGCGTCGCGGATGCATCGCAGACGGGGCTGGAGGAGGCGAGCCCACCCTGGGCCCACCACCACTAGGGCCACCGCGACCTCAGGCCGCGCAGTTTTCCTTTCTCAGTCGCTGCAGCGTCTGGGATTTCCTGACAACCGGAAGACACTGTTTAAACCCGGAAGTAGTGGGAACACGTGACCATTGCCTTTTCCGGTGACCATTTGAGTCACGGTTGTTATGGAAACGTAACGGGAACCCCGTGCTAACCCCTGAAATTGTTTCACCTTTAGGGAAGAAATGGGAGAAGGATTGCGAGATTAATGGAACGCAGTTTGAAGAGATACCCGAAAGAGAACTGGGGTAGGAAGTACAGACTGCATTTTTTTAAATATAGTGTTATTTGGGGACTCGGATAACGCATGGTGGAGCTGACTTGCTGAGATCTCGGTCAGACATTTCCTGCACCACACCTACGCCCCAGAGCTAAATCTTTTGTCTCCTCACTGGGCTGGTACCTGCTCCAAGGGAGCTATTACAGGCTAGAGTTGGGGATGTTACTTTCCACGAATTGTCTCCTGCACTTAGGGTTTTGTATAAACTTTGAAGAAATGTCATCGAGCCAATGAACGCAAAGGCTTTGGACGTGGGAATTGAAGTGAACGTCTCAGGAGAACGAACATAAATAAATGAATACAAACTGCACTATGAGATTTAGAAATTAAGGTGCTTGCTTTTTTACGGTCACAAAACAACTACAGATAGTTTTCTGTGGTACTTTCTTCTGGTGCATCTAAATCATTCGCAGTATTTAAACTCCAGTGATACCGTTCAAAATAGGAATCATTAGTTGAAAAATTAAGAGCAACTCTGTAGAGAGCCCCCACTACCTGTTTTCATCAGCGTCATCAGCGGCTCTTGGGGCAGAGTCGCTCCTTCTAGATCTGACAAAGCCTTCCATGAGTTCCTTCTGTGTTCTTTCTAACCCCAGAGAGACCAGGATTCTTAGGGCTTTCAAAAGAACCCTGACGTACTATTCTAGGTCTTCCAAAAGGGAACTTTAAAGTGATACGCAACTTAGTTTTGAGCAGCTTTACATTTTTAAACCGAATTGGGTTGTTATGGAGCTTGGGCAAATGTGATGGATTTCTTAAGTGTATCCAATATTACTCGAGAACTAAAGTCTTCTGTGGCACTGTAGGATAAGCACTCCACCACAAGGTCGGTTTGAATAGCAAGGTTGGTGGTTCAAACTCACAATCCGCTCCGCAAAAACCCTATGCAGGGTCGCTAAACATCGGAACCGACTTCATGGCACTTAAAAACAACAGCAATACCAAATTACTGATGCTATTAAGTGCCTTGGAGTCTCTTCCGACACTTAGGCAACCCTATATAGGATTTTTGAGGAAGGGTTGGTGGGTTTGAACAGCCAGCGGTACCAATTCAGCGTTTATCTTACAGCAGCCAGAAAGCTCCTTTGAGGCCAGGATGGCTAAACTTCATCTCTCATACTTTGGACATATTGTCAGAAGGGAAGAGTCTCTAGAGAAGGATATCATGCTTGGTAAGATGGAGGGTCAGAGAAAAAGAGAAAGACCCCCAACGAGATGGATTGGCCAGGTGGCAGCATTGATGGACTCAAGTGTGGCAGCAGTAGTGAGCTTGGCCCAGGATCGGACATTGTTTCCTTTTGCTGTGCATGGGGTCGCTATGAGTCGGTTCTGACTCAATGGCACCTAACAACAACAACAACAACAAAGAAGCCATTTCTTTTCCCATATCTTCTGTAGTTTAGGAATTTTCAAGTAGCTTAACTGGGTGCTTCTGGTTTAGGGTCTCTCATGAAGTTTCAGTTGAGTTTCAATTTGGACAGCAGTCTCTTTAGACTTGACCAGGTTTAACCTGAGCTGGAAGACCCATGACATCTCATTTTACAGATAGATACAGAAAGAAGGCCAGCATTTCTTACTGGCTATTGTGTTAGAAAAGGAGCTCTGGTAGCGTATAGGTTACGAGTCGGGCTGTGAACCTCAAGTCAGCAGTTCGAAACTACCAGCTGTTCCACAGGAGAAATATGAGGCTTTCTGCTCCCATGAAGATGTACAGCCTTGGAAACCCTGTACAGGGTCGCTGTGAGTCAGAACCGACTCCACGGCACATAGTAACAACAACAATTGTGTTAGAAAGGCCAATGCTTTGTTCCATAGTGCTCCTTGAGTGTTTCTATAACATGGCAGCTGAGATCTTCCCTTAGCAAATGATACTACAGAAAGTGCAGCGAGAACACCACAATGTCTTTCGTGATCTGGTCACCCTTTATCATTTCTTCCACATTCTATTCTTTAGAAGTGAAATTCAACCTTCTCTCAAGGAGAAAGCAGAGTAGGCTTTTAGAAGAAAGGATTATCAAATAATTTGTGTCCATACATTAAAATTCCAATGACTCATATTAAACTACTATATAGCAAATGAGTGAGTAGAGAATATTTTTAGTAAAATTTCCTTATAATTGTTAGTAGAATGTTCAGCATTGAATTTTTAACTTTTTCCTTAGTAAATCTATTTGAAATGTATTGTTGAAAATAATCAAATGATTGAAATACTTATTATCATGAAATAACCTAATAAATATTTTTAAAATGTTGTTGTTAGGTGCCACCGAGTCTGTACTAACTCATAATGATCCTTTGCACAATAGAACAAAACACTGCCAGACCAGGGCCAACCTCACAATTGTTGCCATGTTTGAGCCCACTGATGCTTCCACTGTGCCAGTCTATCTCGTTGGGGGTCTTCCTCTTTTTTTCCGACTCTCCACCTTACTAAACATGATATCCTTCTCCAGTGACTGGTCCCTCCTGACAACATGCCCAAAGTATAAGAGACGAAGTCTGGCCATGCTGGCTTCCAAGGGCTACTCTGGCTGTACTTTTCCAAATAGATCTATTTGTTCTTTTGTCAGTCCATGGTACTTTCAATAGTTTCCTCCAGTACCATAACTCAAATGCACCAATTAATCTTCGGTCTTCCTTATTCACTGTCCAATGTTTGCATGCATATGAGGTCATTGAAAATACCATGGATTGGGTCAGGGACACCTTAGTCCTCAAACTGACATCTTTGCTCTTCAATATTTTAAAAAAGGTCTTGTGCAACAGATTTTCCTAATGCAATACATCATTTGATTTCTTGTCTGCTGCTTTCATGAGTATTGATGGTTGATCCAAGCAAAATGAAGTCTTTGACAACTTCAAGTTTTTTTTTTCATTTATATGGATGTTGTTTATAGGTACAGTGGTGAGGATTTTTGTTTTCTTTATATTAGCTGCAATCCATTTCAAATGCTGTGGTCTTTGATCATCATCAGTCACTATTTTAAGTCATTTTTGCTTTCAGGAAGCAAGGGTGTATCACCTGCATATCACAGGTTGCTAATGAGTCTTCCTCCAGTCCAATGCCATGTTTTTCTTCGTATAACCCAGCTTCTTGGATTATTTGATCAGCATACAGATTAAATAAGTATGGTGAAAGAATACAACCCTGGTGCACACCTTTCCTAATTTTAAACCATTTGGTGTTCCCTTAATTGATTCAAACATCTGCCTCTTGGTCTATGTACAGGTTTTTCAAGAGCACAATTAAGCGTTCTGGAATATGCATACTCCGCAATGTTGTCCATAGCTTGTCATGATCCACATAATCGAAAGCATTTGTGCAGTTGGTAAAGCACAGGTAAACATCTTTCTGGTGTTCTCTCTGCTTTCAGCCACAATCCATCGGACATCAGCAATGATATCTCTCGTTTCACGGCCTCTTCTGAATCCAGCTTGAACCTCTGGAAGTTCTCTGTCAATGTATGGTTGTAGCTGTTTCTGTATTATCTTTGGTAAAACACTACTCACATGGGATATCAATGATATTGTCCGATGATTTCCACATTCTGTTGTTCACCTCTCTTTGGAATGTGCACAAACATGGATCTCTTCCAATCAATTTGCCAGGTAGCTGTTTTCAAATTTCTTGGCAGAGATGAGTGAGTGCCTCCAGTGCTGCTTCAATTTTTTGAAAGATTTCAATTTTTATTCCATCAATTCCTGGTGCCTTGTTCTTTGCCAATGCCTTCAATGCACCTTGGACTTCTTCCTTCAGGATCACTGGCTCTTCATCCTATGCTATATCTTGAACATTGACCATTTCCTTTTGGTACAGTGACTTTGTGTATTCTTTCCATCTGCGTTTGATGCCTTCTGCATCACTCAATAATTTAACCAGAGAATACTGGAATACTGGAAGTCCAGGCTTGAATTTTTTCTTCAGTTCCTTCAACTTGAGAAATGCTGAGCACGTTCTTCCCTGCTGCTTTTCTAACTTCAGGTCTTTGCACATTTAGTTATAATATTTGACTTGGTCTTCTTGAGCTTGCCTTTGATACTTTCTGTTCAGCTCTTGTACCTCCTCACTTCTTCCATTTGCTTTAGCATCTCTATGCTGGAGAGCAAGTTTCAGAGTCTCTTCTGACCTCCATTTTGGTCTTTTAAAATTAAAAAAAATTAAAAAATACCAATCTTTTCTTACTTTTGATTTGAATTGAACTCTAACCGACTCGATGGCATTTAACAACAACAACAACATTAGCAGAGTATTTCAATAATTTTCTTGACTTGGCCCTGAATGATATGGATCTCACTAAGCAAAAGTACAGAACAAATATCTTTTTTTTTTTTTTAATGTTAACATTTAGCTTAGAAAGTCTAACACGGAATGAACACAGTTCATAAAACAATATAAAATCACCTAAATTTTTATTTACGAATTCACCCAGAAGCATTTATTAAGCACCTACTCTGTGCATGTTCAGGTAGAAGACCGGGCAGTGTGGCATTCTGCTGTACATAGGATTGCTCGGAAACAGACTTCACTTGCCAACCCCTAACAACAACTGTGCAAGTCACTATATTATGGGCTATGATGGGACTGTATACTATTTTCAGTGACAAAGTTTAATCGGGTTTAAATATTAAAATGTTTGTTTTAATATTTAATATTAAAAACTTGGGATCAATCCATAATTGTTAAACTGACACTGATTGCATTGTCAGGAGAATAAAGCTAAACACCTTTAATATCTAAATACTTAGTAGAATACACACAGTAAATGGCAGTAACCAGTAATGTTTGCAGTTGTGAAAAATTTTTTTTTCATTGTTGAGATTAATAAGTTTCTACCTGGTTAAAAGGTCAAAATAGATGTCAGAAGAGACACTGAAACTTGCTCTCCATTATAGAGATGCTAAAGCAAATGAAAGAAATGAGGAGGTCCAAGAGCTGAACAGAAATTTTCAAAGATCAGCTTGAGAAGATAAAGCCAAATATTACAACAAAATGTGCAAAGGTCTGGAATCAGAAAACCAAAAAGGAAAAACGCGCTCAGCATTTCTCAAGCTGGGGAGCTGAAAAACTTTCATTATTGAAAGATTCTCTGGGCATATTATTGAATGATGCAGAAAGCATCAAGAGAAGATAGAAGTAATATACAGAGTCACTGTACCAAAATGAAATGGTTACTGTTCAACATTTCAAGAAATAGCATATGATCAAGAGCCAATGATACTGAAGGAGGAAGTCCAAGGTGCATTGAAAGAATTTGCAAAGAACAAGGCACCAGGAACTGATGGAATAAAAATTGAAATCTTTCAAGAAAGTCAGGAGGCATTCACTCATCTCTGCCAAGAAATTTGGAAGACAACTTTCTGGTCGACTGATTGGAAGAGATCCATATTTGTGCCCATTCCAAAGAGAGGTGACCCAATGGAATGTGGAAATCATCGGACAATCTCTTTGATATTCCATGTGAGTAAAGTTTTGCTAAAGGTAATACAGAAACGGCTGCAAGCATACATTGACAGAGAACTTCCAGAGGTTCAAGCTGGATTCAGAAGAGGCCGAGAAACGAGAGATATTATTGCTGATGTCCGATGGATTGTGGCTGAAAGCAGAGAATATCAGAAAGGTGTTTACCTCTGCTTTATTGACCACGCAAAGGCTTTCAATTGTGTGGATCATGACAAGCTATGGACAACATTGTTAAGTATGAGTATTCCGGAACACTTAATTGTGCTCATGAGGAATCTGTACCTGGACCAAGAGGCAGTTGTTCGAACAGAACATGGGAACACTGATGGTTTAAAATTAAGAAAGTTGTACAACAAGGTTGTATTCTTTCACCATACTTATTCAACCTGTATGCTGAACAAATTATCTGAGAAGCTGTGTTATATGAAGAAAAACGTGGCATCAGGATTGGAGGAAGACTCATTAACAACCTGTGATATGCAAATGATACAACCTTGTTTGCTGAAAGTGAAGAGGACTTAAATCATTTACTGATGAAGATCAAAGAGCACCACCTGTGGTATAGATTATATCTCAATGTCAAGAAAACAGAAATCCTCACCACTGGACCAATAAACATTCTTATCAATGGAGAAAAGATTGAAGTTGTCAAGGACTTCATTTTTCTTGGATCAACTATCAACACTCACGGAAGCAGCAGTCAGGAAATCAAATGACGTATTGCATTGGGCAAATCTGCACAAGACCTTTTTAAAGTGTTGAAGAGCAAAGATGTCAGCTTGAGAACTAAGGTGCACCTGACCCAAGCCATGGTCTTTTCAATAACCTCATATACATGAAAAAGCATATGAATAAGGAAGACTGTAGAAGAATTGATGCTTTTGAGTTATGGTGTTGGAGGAGAATATTGAAAGTGCCATGGGTTGCCAAAAGAACCAATAGATCCGTTTTGGAAGAAGTGCAGCCAGATTGCTCCTTGGAGCCAAGATGGCCAAACTTTCTCTCTCATATTTAGGACATATTGTCAGGAGGGAGCAGTCGCTGGAGAAGGATATCACGCTTGGTAAGGTGGAGGGTCAGAGAAAAAGAGGAAGACCTCCAACGAGATGGATTGGCCAAGAGGCAGCATCGATGGACTCAAGAGTGGCAACAGTAGTGAGGTTGGCACAGGATCGGGCAGTGTTTTGTTCTGCTGTGCATAGGGTCGCTGAATGAGTCGGTACCGACTCAATGGCACCTAACAACAACAACAACTACCTAGTTTCTTTTTAAAAACAGTGAGATTTGAGGTATCTCTGGGTGCATTCAAACCATCCATCTTTTGGTTAGTAGCCAAGCAATTCACTGGTTGTACCTGACACCCCCCAAATTAAGAAAGGTGCTGTTATGAATTCCTGCTTAAAAAGTACCTCTCTAATACAAATATTTTTGTTGTTGTTCTTCCAATTCATTATAGTTAAGGAGGTTTATAGTTCTTTGGTATTACCTCATCTATTGAAGAGATTTTCATTTGGCAAAAATGTTAGCAGACATGAGATAAGTAGAGGCTTTGAACAGCTGGCTTACTCTCTTGGGCGCCAGCAGTCATCAAGAGAAGCACATTCTAGCAGCCACTGCCCCTTCATCCTGAGCTCCAGAATAAGATAGTTGGAGAAGACCGGAAACCAAGTTTTAGCCTGGAGCTGATCTCTCACAACCCAGCAAATATTACCAAACCACAACTAACTCAAACCTGAGAAAAAGAAATATAAATACATATTTGTGTTGTAAGTCACTGAGGTTATTCTGGCCATTGATGATTGCATTTTTAATTGGTGAATTTTAGTTCTAAATTGGCTATAATCAGATTAAATGTTTGTTGTTGTTAAGTGCTGTTGCGTCGATTCTAAACCACAGCGACTCTATGTAGGGTTTCCAAGGAGCAGTTGGTGGGTTTGAACTGCTGATTTTATGGTTTGCAGTCCAGTGCTGATCCTATAGCACCACACCGAGAGTTCATGCTCCTGACCCCTGTGCCCCTTATTTTTAAACAAGAAAGGTTTTATTCCTACTTATTTTTTAATTTTTTTAACCTCAAATTTTTTAATTTTCTGTTTTTGAGAAATTTTATGTGGATATTTATACTCTTGTGTCTGCATTTCATTTTTGATCTGAGGAATGTTTTTCAGAGCAACCTGGGATTGGATATTGTTATTTTCAGTTTAACATCAAAATGTGCTAAAGAAATTAATAATAAAACAAGCAAAAACATTTACTTGGTTCTTATGAACAGAATCTTAATTCAGAATTGATGTATTTCAAATTCATGTAAGTTAAATTCTTTTTTGAAGTTGTTAAAAATTTTAAGGCAATTGATTTCACCAGAACAATCACTGTATATTATTTTGCCCATTCTTCCATGATTATAAAATATTCATCAAAAATATGAAATTGCTTATCCACTGGTAGTCAGGAATCTTAAAAAGATTTAAATTAGATACTTTTATTGATACTCAAACTCCTGATGTTAAGCTGTTCCTCAGAAACCTTATATGTCGCTATGAGTCAGCACCGACTGGACAGCACTTATCAACAACAAAAGCAAACCAAACCATTTAGTCTAGAGTCCATTTGGATTTATGGCCCGACATGATCCAGTAGAACTGCCCCCATAGGGTTTCCAAGATTGCAAATGTTTAAGACAGTCCACTGCCACATCTTTCTCTTGCATCCTATCAGTTGGCACTGCGCTGCCAAAGCTCCCTTTCTGTCTGGATGCTATGCTGGTGGAACTGTGTTGTTATCCACAAGATGCGCACTTCAAACTTACAAGTGGGTCCATGGAAGAAATTTGGGACTTTCGGCAGCACACAATAGCAATCTTCAAAAAACTAGGCAATCTTTTAGTTCAAATTCGCCCTCTTGTGGTTAGTACATAACAGAACACCCTGGTTGTTTTGTTTCCAAGAATCCTAATTGCTGAGGACACAAGGCGGCTCGGCTCCAGAGTTTCTGTGTGAGAAAAGCTTAATGAAAAAAGCAAGAAAGCCAAAACCAAATTCACTCCTGTCAGCTGACTACTTGCCATTGAGTTGATAACGATCTATAGTAATCCTTAGGGTTTTCGAGGGAGAGGTGCCTCTGTAGGAAAAGCACTCGACTGAGAACCACCAGGTAGTTGATTCTAGCACCAGCTGCTCCCAGGAAGAAAGAAGAGTCTCAGAAAAAAAGATTTACAGGCACAGAAACCCTATATAGTAGAGTCGCTATGAGTGGAACCGGACTTCATGGCCCTTACCAATAGCAACAGGAACAACAGTCTTTATTGAAGTAGAACAACAGGTCTTTTCTCCTAGCTGACCGGTTGGTGAGTTCCTATCAGCACTCTTTCCTGTTAGCAGCCAGTCCTTAACCTCTGTGCCGCCAGGGAACCTTAAAAGGAGCTTACTGCTGTGCACCCTTGGTCAGTTCCAACTCAAACGCGACCCTATATAGGGTTTCTGAGGCTGTAAATATTTGTGGAGCAGAAAGTCTCATCCTTGTCCTTTGGTTAAAAGATGAGATTTGGAGCAGTAATTTGATTCAAAGACATAGTTACCTTATTTTGCAAGTCGTATACTGTTTTTATTTTTAAATTTAGATTTAAATTTTTTATTTTTTGGCTAGGTTTTGGCAGAGGTAGTAAGACAATATGGAGATTCTGTGGGATAAAGCACTGGACTGCAAGCTCAATTTGAACCACAAGTTTGGCGGTTCTAATTCACCAGTAGCTCCTCGGAAACCCTGTGCACCGGGGTCTCTATGGGTCCGAATCAACTCTATGGCACTTAACATTTCGCAAGTTAGGAGCACTGTGGATCCATAGGATAAGCTCTGGACTGCGTACTAGAAGGTCCACGGCTAGAGCCCTCCCGCGGTTCCTAGGGAGAAAGATGAAGCTTTCTCCTGTGGCAAAGATTAAAAGCCTCGGAAACCCTATACAGAGTTGCTGTGAGTTGGAACCAACTCAAAGGCACTTAACAATTTTGCAAGTTACATCATCAGGTATACTGCAACTACCCACTACCCTGTTAATAGTCCAAAGTGCTAACCATTGATTGCTACAGCGACCAGTGGATATTCAACGAATGTATGGTATTTAAAACGTATAGTTACTATGAGCTTTATGATCTTATTTTTAACTAAAGGTCTTTCGTATTACGTTACATTAATTCGTTCCAATTGAACACAAACGTGTTGGAGGCGGGGGAAGGGAAAGTGCAATTGCATTTACAAGTCCTGATTGGCTAATTTAGTCACGTGAGGTTAAGCCTTCCGGCTGTAAGAGCGTCCTTAGCAACCGGCCCTATTCCCAGCGACCTGAAGCCTTGTAGTGAGTGACTACTAGGTTCTACTGCTATGACTGGGTAGGTAAGACCACTGCCACATCCACACTGCAACCGGGAGAACTACAAATATACTGAACCTCCTTTCTTAAGGCCCCATAGCTCTGGCTGGTGGAAGATCGAGTCTCTACTGCCCATGCCCACTGCACAGCCCCATTGGTGGCCCCTCCTAAGAATTTTAGGGAACAAAACACTAGGGATTACTCTTAACCCCCCCCCCCCCCCCCCACACACACACACACACATTTTTAGGTCTATGCCCGGTTGCAGATGAACTACTGGAATCCTAGGACGCTTACTGGAGTCATTTCATGATCGCAATTTATCTGTTTTACTTGGAAACGTTCTCTTTTAATGTTCCACATAAATCTTTAGGTTCAAGGTGAGCACCAGATTTTTATTTCAGTAAGAATTAATCTCTATGAACCGTTGTGATATATTTTCCCCAACAACATGTATAATTCAGTAATATTCTTTATGTTGTGCAACCATCAATACTATCTTTTTCCTAATAATTCTACCACTATTGACATGAACTCAATGCCCCCATAAGCAAAGGCTTCCTCATTTTCACTTCACATAATGTTTGCAAGGTGCATACATGTTGTAGCATTCATTAAGACTGCATTTCTCTTCATGGCTGAACAATATTCCGTGGTATGTATGTATGTATGTCGTTATTGTTGTTAAGTGCTGTCGAACAATTCTGACCCATAGCGACCCTGTACAGGGTTTCAAAGGAGCAGCTGGTGAGCTTGAACCACCGACCTTGCAGTTCAAATGACTTTGCAGTCTGATGCATTAGCTCACAGCGCCACACCAGGGTACATACCACATTTTGTTTACTTCATCTGTTGATATACGTTTTTGTTTGCATCTTTTATCTATGGTGAAAAGTGATGCAATTAACATCGGTGTCCAAGTTTCTGTTTGTGTTCCTGCATTCACTTCTTCTGGGTCTATATTTAAGATTGGAATTGCTGGGTCATGTGGTAGTTTCATATTCAACTTTTTGAGAAACTGCCAAACTGGTTTCCATAGTGGTGGTGGTTATGTGCTATGGAGTAGTTTCTAACCCTGCATAGGATTTCCAAGGCTGTAAATCTTTATGGGAGCAGAAAGCCTCATCTTTCTCCTGCGGAACAGCTGGTAGTTTCCAACTGCTGACCTTGAAATTAGCAGCCTGACTTATAACCACTACACTACCAGAGCTCCTTTTCCACAGTAGCTGTACTGTTTTATGTTCCCACAAGCAATGGTCCAGTTTCTCCACAACCTTGCCTTCCAGAAAGAACCGGCTTTATTTTAAACGAGTAGCCTGTGTATGTGAAAAGGTTTAGGTGGAAACCTAAACCCCACCAAGAACTGTTGCGAGAACAGGAGATTTATGTTTTTGTTTTTAATTTTCCAACTTTTTGTTGGGAATTGAGTAAAGGTTTATAGGGCAGATCATCAGTTTTACATTCAACAAGTTGTGTACTTTGCTTCATTCATTACATGGTTGCAATCCCTTCCTTGTACCAACAGTTAACAGTATTTATCTCTGTTCACTTTAGCTATTGCAATCCTCCCTGTGTCTCTCACTACCTTCATCTTTCTTCTGTTAACCTCAGTCTTGGTATATATTGCCTGCTCCATCACCCATGTTAAACTGTGTCTACCCTCTAGCCTGTGAATCATTTCCCTTCCTTCTGTCCCCGTCTTAGTCATCATGATCGCTTCTTTTATCAAGAAAAACTTTTTAAAAAAAACTTTTTACAACATTGGTCTCATACAATATTTGTCCTTTTATGATTGACTGATTTCACTCAGCTTAATATCCTCCAGGTTTAACCATGTTATTTCATAGATTCATTGTTTGTCAATATTCAGCAGTATTCCATTGTGTGTATGTGTCAAAGTTTATTTAAATATTCTTCTGTTGATGGCCATTTTGACTGTCTCCATCTTTTTTTTTTTTATATCTCTTATAGGCCGCATATTGAAGGATCCTGTTTTCTTATCCATTCTTTTATCTGTATCTCTTGACTGGTATGCTTAATCCATTTACATTCAGTGTAATTGTCAATAGGTATGAATTGATAGCTGTCATTTTTTTTGTGCATTTTTGGTGGTACTGTTAGATTATTTGTTCCACATAATTTCCTATGTTGAGTTCATTTTGTTTATGAGTTTTCTTATCACTTTTATTTCTGTTGTGTTAATGTTTACTAAATCTTTCTGCTTTTCTTTTTTATTTTGATGTGCAGTTGTATTATTATTATTTGAGGTTACTCTATACTTTATTTTTTCCCCTACTTAAAGCAGTCTGTTTTATCTTGAAATATACTTGACTTCCTTGTCATTTAGGAATTCTGCATCTACCCTATTCCCTCTTTTTGCTTTGTAGTTGACTTCATTATACATTGATATCTTTGATTCCCTATTTTAAGTCTTGTAGGTTTGTTTGTTTTTTTTTTTGCTTGCTGAAAGTGAAGAGGACTTGAAACATTTACTTATGAAGATCAAAAAGCACAGCCTTCGATATGGATTACATCTCAATGTCAAGAAAACAAAAATCCTCACCACTGGACCAATAAACAACATTCTTATCAGTAGAGAAAAGATTGAAGTTGTCAAGGACTTCATTCTTCTTGGATCAACTATCAACACTCACGGAAGCAGCAGTCAAGAGATCAGATGACATATTGCATTGGGCAAATCTGCTGCAGAGGAACTTAAAGTATTGAAGAGCAAAGATGTCAGCTTGAGGACTAAGGTGCGCCTGACCCAGGCCATTGTGTTTTCAATAGCCTCATATGGATGCGAAAGCTGGACAGTGAATAAGGAAGATCATAGAAGAATCGATGCCTTTGAGTTGTGGTGTTGGAGGAGAATACTGAAAGTGTCATGGACTGCCAAAAGAACCAATAGATCTGTTTTGGAAGAAGTGCAGGCAGAGTGCTCCTTGGAGGCCAGGATGACTAAACTTCGTCTCTCCTACTTTGGACATATTGTCCAGAGGAAACAGTCGCTGGAGAAGGATGTCATGCTGGGTAAGGTGGAGGGTCAGAGAAAAAGAGGAAGACCCCTAACGAGATGGATTGGCCAGGTGTGGCATCATTGATGGCGTCAAGTGTGGCAGTGGTAGTGAGGTTGTCCCATGATCGGACATTGTTTCGTTCTGTTGTACATGGGGTCGCTATGAGTCGGTTCCGACTCGATGGCACCTGACAACAACAGGTTTGTTTTACTTTAAGTACTTGTATATCTGGATTGAGTGCTGGGTGGTGTTGTCATGTATGGTAATCTCAGTTTGTTGTATTATATGTGTTATTGGTTATCATTCCAAATAATACTCTTTAGCATTTTTTATAAAGTTGATCTGGTCATTACAAGTTCCCTTAATTTCTATTTGTCAGGGAATGTTCTAATTTTGCCTTCTTCTTTGAGGGACTGGAAGTCCTGGTGTGGCACCATAGGATAAGCACTTGCCTTCAAGGTCAGTTTGAACCTCAAGGTCAGCAGTTCAAGCTCACCAGCCACTCCTTAGAAACACTATACAAGGTCTCTATGAGTTGGGACCAACTCAACAGCACAACAACAACAGCAATAATTTGAGGGACAGCTTTGCTGGATATATGATTATTGGTTGGCAGGGTTTTTTTTCTTTCAGAGTTTTGTGTATGTCATCACATTGCCTTCTTGCCTGCATGATTTCTCCTGAGAAATCAGTGCTTAGTCTTATTAGTTCTCTTTTGTAGCAAACTTTCCGTTTTTACTGAACTGCTCTCAAGATTCTTTCCTTGTCTTTGATTTTGAAAAGTTTGATTATGATGTGTCTTGGTGATTTTCTTTTGGGATCTATCTTGTTTGGGATTCATTCAGCTTCTTGTATGCTTATCTCCTCGTCTTTAATGATAATTAGGGAAGTTTCCTTTCAATAACTCTTGAACAACTTTCCCTGTGTTTTTGATGGTCTCTTCTTGTTTTGGAATTCCAGTATATCTGTAAGTTGTTCCTCTTCTTGGTGTGCCACATAACTCTTAGACTTTCTTCGGATTTTTTTTTTTTTTTTTTCTGTTCTTTTTTCTGATTGCTCTTCTAGCATATTAGTTTTAAGAGATTTATATTCAAGTTCATTAATTCAGATTTCCATTGCTTCACCCTTTCAATGTATTGTCCATTTCTTAGATCTTAGTATTAATCTTCTAGATTTCCAATTGCAGGCTTTGTATTGTTTCAAAAATTGCATTTATTTTGTTTGTTCTTATAGTGTTTTCCTGAATTCTTCTAAAGTTTTTTTTTTTTTTTTCTTTTTCAGTTTTGTTCTTACTTTCCTTGATCTTTCTGTCAATCTGTTGAAGGTACTAGAATATCATTCTCTTGAACTCCTTTTCAGTTAAATTCCATTACCTTTTTTCCTCAGAAATGTTTTCTGTGTCTGCATCTTGGTTATTTGTTTGGGCCATTCTCTCGTTTATTCATGTGAGCTAAAATTGACTGTTGTCTCCTGGATATTGTGGGGTTGTCATATTTGTAAAATCAAGCAGTGCAGTTATTGGGCCTAGAGGGAAGAAATCTCAGGTGGGTTCCTGCAATTCAAGGAGCTTATAAAGTAGTTGTGAAAGGGATGTGACTGTAGAATTCTTTTTTTTTTTTTTTAATTATTAATTTAAGGCTTTTATTGTGGATTGAGTGAAAGTTTACAGG
>NW_006408929.1:28230-41442 GCF_000296735.1 Chrysochloris asiatica | reverse complement strand
CTTAATACTTAGATGGGTGTGTATTTTGGTATTTTTTTATGCTTTCTGAATGCCTCCAGGTAGATGTGATCAGGAAATGGGCTTTCCTTTTCACTCTTCTTCCTGAGGAGTTTCAAGATACCACTGTTGGTCGTTTTGACGTAAGTTAGAATTTAATTTCTGGCCTAGTTTCTCTTTTGTCTGCTTGTCCCGCTCCACAATATCCATTCAGTTCTTTTTTCTAGTTGGAAACAGTCCAGGGCCAGCTATGGCCATTTGGTTTTAATTGGAGACTGTCTCTTTAAATTTCGAGGAGATCTGTGCGCATGCGTAGTAGAACCCTCCAAGGATGGGGCTGGGGTGCCCACTAGCTCAGGCACCCCTATAGTCACCAGGATGGAGGTGCCCAGACAGCAAGGGACCAATGAACAGATTAAATAATGTCCACACCTTTATCTCAGTGGTTCTGCTAGGCGTCTGTGGCCACTTTGATCCTTCCCCCACGTGATCTCACCCAAGATGGCGGCTCCTTGAGCAGCCGAGCGTCCCAGTCTAGAAAGCAATAGATTTCTTGCTTTTGCCACAAATTTCCCCAGCTGTGAGCCTTCCAACCTTCTAAGTATTCCTTTATATGTGGTTCACAGTTCTGGGACCATCCCTGAGCCTGCTTGGTCGGGTGTTCTGTGTTGTTGTTGGTGGAGCTCTTTGCTACACATCCACCTGATCCGCCATCTTGTTTGTTCTCCAACCGTAGAATTCTTGAGCCTATATGGAGTTCCTATTTTCTTCAGTTTTATCTGTATTCAGGACACACAATTCAGAAATAGTTTCGCAGGCCCTTGATACAGCTGCTTTCAGTGTCTCTTAGGACCACAGAGAATCTGGGGTCAGGGTGACTGATTAAATGCTCGTCTAGTGGCTCTGCAGATTTTATAGGTCTGGAGCTGAGTTCCTCTGAATCCAGGCATGAAATCGGCACACTGGAGTGACATAGCCAGTCCCCAGGTCACACTGGCATATCTCCCAAACTTGTGACTCTGAACTCTCAGAGAGCAGGGCCTATGTTGGGGGTGCATGAGAGTAGGAGCAGGCCACCACACCTGTGGTCACCAGGGTTGTGTGGGGAAAAAGAATAATTCATACCTTTCCCATTGCCTGCAAATTAGTTCTACCAGGCCTCCCTCTGTTGCCAAAGCTGCTCACAAGAGAGTCAAGCTGTGTCTGACCAGCTGTTCAGCAGTCAATCTCCTTCTCTTACCATTCTTGCTCAGCCTCTTCCTCCAGCATGCACTTCATCAACTTCTCTAACCTGTCTTCTGAAGTTTATGCTGTCTCTTTTATTTGGTCTTGCATATCTTTTTGTAGCAGATAGTGTAGTGCATTTGACTAGTCTGTCATCTTGCTTCAAGTACAAGATTTATGTTAAAAGGAATGACATGCATATTGAAAGCAAAATGACTGATATTTTGAATTTCAAGCCAGCAGTTTTCTGGTTGATTCATCTTGGCAGGAAAAGTCTGTGCTCATCAGAGAAAAACTCATTCAAGGACTGAATGTAAAAGGGAAGCCGAAGATGGCCTGATTTACTCACTGGTGTTCACTTGATGAGTGGAGGTGGAAAAGAATGCAGCAATGAAGAAATTACTTGAGAGAGAGAAGAGGAAGTGCTCGCTGGTCTGATGTTAAGGAAGTTGTGTGTACTTCTAACTCTATGGGCTGAGATAGTCCATGGTTGACTAGGCTGAGAGAGAGACTGAAGTGTCAGCTAGTGCAAGGAGGAGTGTGTCAACTTTCAAGTGTGCAGCTGGTACCCATTTGACTTAGTGAGGATGGCTAGTGAATTGACCAGCACCCAACTGAATGAAGAAAGATGTTTGGTACTGTGAACTGCTGTAAATTGCTGCATGTTGATGGCTTGCTCTAGACTGGACTTTGCTTATGAATGCAGATGCCAAAGTTCAAATCGGAACAGAAGATTTTTCACATCAAGAAACATGCTTGCCACTTCAGAATGCTGGGTTGATATGAACAGGCAATTTAGAAATTGGGTATCTAAAATAAAGGCATGAAGCAACTGGCTTATAAAATGTATGGGTATGTTAAATTAAAATGGTTGTTATGGGAAAAGTTAATCCATCATGTATGAAATGAATAATAGTTAGCAGATCTATGGAGTAGCCTATAGTCTAGTGAATTATCTGACATCTCTTCTAGCCAGAGTCTGTAACTCCCACCAGACGTTTCAGCCCTGCTGGGTCTGGGTAAGAGTAAATGGGGGAAGATACTGATAGGATGACATGATTCAGTTGTGGAAGTTAATGGTTTATTATAATTGTAAAAACTTGGAACTCTAATATGGGTATAAAATAAACTATCTCAGAAGCAGGAAGGTGGGATCTCACTACAATCAAAGAAGAGTTTGGAATGGAGCATGGCCTTTTGACCCTGAGATTCTTGCTCATGGAACCTCTTTGACCCAGCCACAGAAAGCTGTGACGCTGGAAGAATGGCAAAGCAGCAGAAGCAGAGCCAAAAGCCAGCCTCCATAGAATGTAAAACGAAGTGACTTTGGGCACTTGGCTTACTTGTAGTGTGGGATACCTCTAGGTTCTTAAGTGAGTGAGCTAGGTTTGCTGACCCATGGAGCTAGTGATGAGTAAGTACTTCAGGCTAAGGCTTATGGTGGAATGCTATGTCCTGTGGGCTTTTATCAGCATCTGACTGGAACAACTGTATCCCTAACGTTTTTTTTTTTTTTTTATTATGAATTGTAACCTGTTAAGTTTCCAAAACAAAAACCCCATAAACATTAGTTTGGTGTCTGAGTTCTGTGGGGCCATTGAAATGGATTATAGAATCTAGCAGATATGTAGAGAGTGCTATTGAATAAAGCTGAGGTGTAGAAAAGGTTGTAGAAGCAATAACCAGTGCTTCAATTTTTTTTTGCAGTTGCTCATGCTTTTGTTGTCATATCTGATAATGTGTCTTTAAAAACTAGGTCCCCAAATCATGCCCCTATATTTTCTTCTAATAATTTTATGGTGTTAGTTTTCACATTTAGTTTTTTGATCCATTTGAAACTGGTTTTAGTGAGGTGTGGAGCCAGGTTTGCTCTTCTGCATGTGGAAATCCAAATTTCCCAGCAACATTTAACGAAGAGACTCTTCCTTCTTATTGAATATAATTAGCAACTTTGTCAAAAATTAGTTTACTATAGATGTATGAATTCATTTCAGGACTCTTAAATTCTATTTCATTGATCTATATCTTGGTGTGGCACTGCAGGATAACGCGCTGGACTGAAAGATCAGTTTGAGCTGTAAGGTTGGCTGTTCAAACCCACAAGCCACTCCTCAGAAATTCTATACAGGGTCACTGTGAGTTGTAACTGACTGTCTGGCATTCAGCAACAACAACCAGGCTGTTTTAATTACTGTAGCTTTATGGTATGTTTGGGTTCCTGGTGTGGCTCCATAGGACCAGCACTGGAATGCAAACCACAAGGTTGGCAGGTCAAACTCACCAGCTGTTCCTTGGAAACCCTATGCATGGATACTATGAGTCAAAATGGACTTAACGGCATTTAACAACAATAACAACAACAATGGTTTATTTTTAAATCAGGAAATGCAAGTTCTATATTATTATTTTTTCAATATAATCTTTGATTTCAGAGACCCTTGCTCTTGAATCTAAATTTGAGGTTTGGCTTTCCTTATGCAAATAAGGCTGTTGCAATTTTGGTGGGGAGTGCATTTAGTTTATACAAGGTTGAGTCAAAACCCTGTTGTTGTTGTTGTTGTTGTTATGTACTGTGGAGTCAGTTCCAGCTCATGGCGACCCTGTACAGGGTTTCCGAGGCTGTAAATCTTTACAAGAACAGAAAGCTTTATCTTTATCCCATGGAAGCTGGTAGTTTGGAACTGCTGACCATGAGATTAGCAGCCTGATTCATAACCACTCTGATACCAGAGCTCCATCCACACTCTAGCTATGTTAAAACACTCATCCACATCCACAGATCATAACAACATTAAGCATGCATGTGAAATGATTCTGCCGGATAGTTGATTGAGAGTGGATTCTGTGGCAAATCATTTGCAAATCAGTCATGGCTCTGCCTATGAAGTAATCCATGATGGACTTGGGTTTTGAAACATTTGTGCGAGATGGGTACTGAAACAACTCATAGAAGGGCATAAACAGAAACATTTGGACATCTGCAAACAAAATTTGGACAGATTCTGAAAGCAAGGTAAAATTTCTGAAAATGAATCATAACTGGTAACAAGACATGGATTCAGCACTATGAGCCTGAGAGTAAACTACCGAGTATGGAATGGAAACATCATCAATAGCCAGCCAAGAAAATATTCAAAATTAAATCTTCAGCTGGAAAATTGATGCTTACAATTTTCTGGGATTCTCAAGGGACAGTTTTGGAATACTATCAGGAAAAAGTTCAACAGCCAACAGTGCTTATTACAGTGAGACACTCACTGAAGAACTGAAGCCTAAATTTCAGATTCAACACAAAGGGTTACTATCCAAGGGCATTGTGATCTTGCGTGACCAATGCACCTTCCCACATTTCTGCCCACACTGTTGACCTTCTGCAAAAACCTTGTTTTGAGGTGTTCAAGCATCCTCCCTATAGTCCTGATCTTACTCCATCAGATTTAGACCTGTTTGGTCACCTGAAAGCATTCATTCGAGGATGAAGATTCACCTCTAATGTAGAAGTGAAGACAGCAGTGCATTTGTGTCTCATAGCTCGGCCTAAAACATTTTATAGTAAGGGACTATGAAAGCTTGTTGACAGATGTACAAAGTGCATTGAAAAGAAAGGTGATTATGTAGAGAAAAGATGCATCTGTCTTTTCTAAAAGTTGATTAAAAAAATTCTACAGCCAGAGTGCAGATAATTTTTGACTCCTCTGCAGATTGCTTTGAGTTTCATTGACATCTTACCTATATTAAGCCTTCCAATGCACAAATATGGAGTGCCCTTCCATTTACTTAGGTCTTTTAAAACTTCTTTCAGCTATATTTTATAGTTCTCTGTATACAAGTAAATCTTTTATTTTTCTGGTTAAATGTATTCCTCGGTACCTAATTAATTTTTCAGTTATGGGAGTCCTGATGTGGCACTGTGGGTTAATGTGCTGGACTGCAAAGTCAGTTTGAACTGCAAGATCAGTGGTTCAAGCTCATCAGTCACTCCTCAGAAACCCTATGCAGGGTTGCTATGGGTTGGAACCAACTCAACAACACTTAACAACAACAACAAATTATACATAGTAATGTTTTCTTTAATTTCCTTTTCTGCTTTCTCATTACTGATGTTTAAAAACCTGTCTCATTTCTGTGTGTTAACCTTGTACCCTGCCATTTATTTTCCTGGATTCACTTATTAGTTCTCTAACAGCTTTCTTGCATATATACATGTATATATATATGTATATATACATGTATATGCATGTATATGTATAGAAACATGTATACACATACATGCATATAATCATATCATCTGCAAAAATGGATAGTTTTACTTTCTCTTTCCTGATTTATGTACAATTTGCTTACTTTTTCTAGCCTAATAGCTCTGGCTGGGACTACTAGAAAGGTGTTGAATAGTAAGAATCAGCACTTTGCCTTGTAATTGATCTTAATGAGAAAGCTCTTAGTCTTTCTCCATGAAATAGGATGTTAGCAGGCTTTTCATAAACACCCATTATTATATTGAAAAATTCTCTTCTGTTCCTATCTTGTTGAGTGTTTTGTTGTTGTTGTTGTTAATTATCGTAACAGGATGTTAAATTTTGTCAAATGCCTTTTTTTTGGTGTCACTTGATATGATCCTGTAACTCTTTTCCTTTGTTCTATTATTGCAGTATATTACACTGATTGATTTTCAAATATTGACTCACCTTTGAAATCCTCGAACAAATCAGAATATGCATGTACAAAATATTAAGTTGTCAAAAATGAATTGGAACACAAATATATCAATATGTAGACATTAGTAAGCTGAAATGGACTGGTATTGGCCATTTTGAATCTGACAATCACATGGTTTACTATACCAGGAATGATAAATTGAGGAGGAATGGCATCAAATTCATCATCAAAAACAACATATCAAGATCTGTCTTAAAGTACAATGCTGTCTGTGATAGGATAATATCCATACACCTACAAGTAAGACCAGTTAATACCACTATTATTCAAATATGTGCAACAACCACTAAAGCCAGTGATGATGAAATTGTGTGTTATACTGTTAAATTGTTAATTTTGTGTGGTATATTGTTAAGGTATTGAAGAGCAGATATGTCAGTTTGAGGACTAAGATGCTCCTTACTCAAGCCATGGTATTTTCAGTAACCTTGTATGCATGTGAAAGTTGGACAGTAAATAAGGAAGCATAGAAGAATTTATGCATTTGAATTACAGAGTTGGAGGTCAATATTAAATGTGCCATGGACTGCCAAAATGACAAACAAGTATGTGTTGGATGAAGTACAACCAGAATGCTCCCTGGAAGCCAGAATGTTCAGACATCATCCCTCATACTTCGGACATATTGTTAGAAGGGCCTAGTCTCTGGAGAAGGATATTATGTTTTGTAAAATGGAGGATTGGAAAAAAAGAGGAAGACCCCAATGAGATGAATTGGCACAGTAGAAATATTCTCAAATGTACCATCGATTATAAGGTTGGTACAGAACTGGGTAGTGTTTTGTTCTGTTTTGCACTGGATTGCTATGAGTCAATACCAACTCGATGGTACTTATTAACAACAATGGCGTGTATAGTTCTTTTCATACATTTTTGATTCATTTGCTATTATTTTGTTGTGAACCCGTATGATCTTAATGAGTAATGTAATAGTTTTTAATTGAACATGTAATTCATTATCACATTCATTCATCCTCATGATTAATTTGTTGAGTGTTCCTCTACTGAGATTAATTGTTCATTCAGGGCTGCTATTAAAGTGTCTGGTACAATGATTAAGTAAATAGTCTAAAGTTCTTAGACAGAATTTTCAAAAATATGTCATCCTTGTAATTTTAGGAGATAATATTCATAAAGATTTCTCTGGTTGATAAATTTAGAAAAGAATGATCATACTGCTACTCAGAGATTCACAGTGCACATGAGTAGATTTGTAAGTCTGAGAAGTCCTACATACACCTATTTAATGTTGTTTTGTATAATGTTTCCTAAACTGAATTCACAGCATAACTTTTTGGGTTGCTTGCATTCCTTGTGTACTTTGTATATGTTACCAGGAGGGCCTAGTCCCTGGAGAAGAACTTTATCATCCTTAATAAAATAGAGGGTCAGTGAGAAAGAGGAAGACCCGCTAACAAGATTAATTGACATAGTGGCTGCAATATTGGGCTCAAACATATGAAAGATTGTGTGGATGGTGAAGGACTGGGCAGTTTTTCGTCCAGTGGTACATAGGGTTTCTATGTGTTGGGACCTACTCCACAGCACTTAACAGCAACAACATCTCTAGTGCATAGTGTTGGTGGTATATTTTTGTTAGATACTATTAAGTAGGTTCCAACTAACAGCGATTCCATGTACAACAGAATGAAAAACTACCTGCTCCTGAGTTATTCTCACAATTATTATTTTTGCTGCTAATGTATTAATCCATTTCATTTGAGGGGTCTTCCTCTTTTGTGTTGACCCTCTACTTTGCCAAACATGATGTCCTTCAGGGATTGGTCCTTCCTGATAGCATGTCCAAAATACTAGAGACAAAATCTCACCACCATCGTGATCTTCCGAAACAAATTTGTTTATTCTTCTGGTACTTCTAATATTCTTCACCAGCACCATAATTCAAATGCATCAATTCTTCAATGGTCTTCCTTATTCATTGCTTAACATTCACTTTCATATGAGGTAATTGAAAATACCGTGACTTTGATCAAGCACACCTTAGTCCTTAAAGTGACATTTTTGCTCTTGAACACTTTTTTTTGTTGTTGTGGGTAAGTGCCATCAAGTCAGATCCAATTCATAGCAAGTCTGTCTAGGGCTTCCAAGTTGTGTTTGAACCACTGACCATGCAGTTCAAACCTGCTTTGAGATCGAGTGCTTATCCTATGGTGCCACACCACAACTCCCTTGAGCACATTAAAGTGGTGTTTTGCAACAGATTTGCCTAATGCAATATGTTATTTGATTTCTTTACTAATGCTTTCATGAGCATTGATTGTAGATCCATATTCAGGTATAGTGGTGAGTATAGCTGCCTTCTAAGCACTTGACCTGGGTTGAGTTCCCAACTAACGCAGTTCCTTTAGTGAGCTACCACGGCGCAATAGTTAGATACTCTGCTACTAACTGGAAGGTTGGTGGTTTGAACCCACTCAGAAACTGCATAAGTGAAAGACCTGAAAATCAACTTCTGTAAAGATTACAGCCAATAAAATATTATGGGGCAGTTCTACTCTGTCATACTGGGTTACTCTGAGTCAGAAATCAACTTAATGGCATGTAACAACAATGATTTCCCAAAAAGCAGGATTCCACAGAACACATTGCGGGAGCAACTGTTCTAAACTAAATTCTGTACTCTTTATTTTTGCTTGTGGTTGTTGTTGTTATGTGCTGTGGAGTCGGTTCCGACTCATAGCGAACCCTGTACAGGGTTTCTGAGGCCGTAAATCTTTACGGGAGCAGAAAGCCTCATCTCTCTCCCGTGGAACAGCTGGTAGTTTTGAACTGCTGACCTTGCGGTTTGCAGCCCTATTTGTAACCACTACGCTATCTAATTTTAAATAAATTAATTTTTTGAGAATGTTAACTAATTAATTACAATATGAGAGAAATAATTTTAAAAACAATACCACCATCTTAATGAATGATTTTATTTCTATTACTTACCATTATAGTTTCAAGAGTTATGTAACAGATCATTTGCTACATTTCTTAGATTGTTGAAGCCATATTTTTGACATCACAATGTCTAGTAAGTAGTAGGTATAAGTACTTGCATAGTGTAACTATTTGATGCATGAATAAATGAAAAATATAAAGGACTATACTTTTAAAATGTTGTTCAACAGGGGCCCAGTATTATAGGTGGATTTATGTCCTCCTGCCCACCTCCCTTCAAGACCTAACTCCCAGTGCCTGTGAATGTGATATTATTTGGAAACAGCTGCTTTGCAGTGCAATTAGTTAACACGAGGTCATACTGGAGTAGGTTGGGCCCTAATCCAATCTGTCTGATATCCTTATAAAAAGAGGAGAAGACAGACACAGAGAGAAAGATACAAGGGGAAGTTGGCTATTGAAGACAGAGGCATAGTTTTGAGTCATGCGTCCACAAACCAAGGAAAACCTAGGGCTAGGAGAAGCTGGGAAAGGCAAGGAGGATAGTCTCCCTAGAGTTTTCAGATAGGTCATGGTCCTGCTACTGTCCTGAATTAGGGATTCTAGCTTCCAAAATTATAAGGAAATACATTTATGTTGGTTAAGCCATTATAGTGTATAGTTTTTGTTATGGCAGCTTTAGGAAACTCAGACAGCAATTAAATGGTTTTACCAGTAGTCTAGAAGCCCTGGTGGCACAGTGATTAAAGTACTAGGCTGCTAATTGAAAGGCTAACAGTTGGAATCTACCATATGCTCAATGGGAGGAATATATGGCAGCTATCTTCAGTAAATGTTGCAACCTTAGAAACTCTATGTAGTAATTCTACTCTGTCCTACAGCGTCATTATAAGTTAGAATCAACTCGACAGCATTAGTTTAAACTTTTAGTTTAACAGTAACTTCCAAAAAAATGACAAGAACCCAAACTCAGGCAGTAGCAATGGAGTAGAGCTAGTTAAGACCCATATTTAATGTAGAACAGTTGGATTTAACTATTGATTGGTTTGGGTAGTTATTCAGAGCACGAAGTTGAGGATAAATATATATATATATATATATTAAAAGCTTGTAATTTGGGTGATCATATCAGCAGAAAAATTTTGAGCATGGGATAAGGAACATGGTTTAGGGGCTTGGAGGTAGGAAATAATGACTTGCATTCTGGGAATTTAAGTTTGAGTTACTTGTCTTTGAGTTGAGTGTCCAGAATATAGTTAGAATACCAACTCTAGAGCTCAGGAAAGGTCAAGACTTAAGACAGGGAACTGAGAGTCACTGGCCTATGATATAGTTCATGCCATGTCAATGGATAGTACTAAACCCCTACTTGTGAAAATGTGAAGAAAAGGGTACTCTGGTTGTGAATATCAAAAGAAATAATGTAAAGAAAAGGATACTCTGGTTGTGAATATCAAAAGAAATAATGTATGTGTAAGAACTTTGTGAACTCCCATGCAAGAGTTAGCTATTAATTTAAAAGACTTCAAAAAAAGGCTTTGCCATAGGTTTTTAGGAATACGTGCGATGTCCTTGGATTATATTTGATTGCACATAACAGAAACTCAACTGTAATAGTCTAACTAAATAGTGATTTCTTTTTCAATAACAGAACAAAATGTAGATTTCTCAGAACACTGATGCCATCTAATGCCACCAGTGTCCTTTACTCCCAAATTTCTGTCCAATTATATTTGTACATGGTTTTTATCTTTATGGCATCTGTGGATTCCAAGATGGCTGCTCGATCATCACTCTCAACATCTACACCCCAGGGACGAATAGGAAGAAATTAGGAAGAAGGTGCCACACTTTTATAAGGAAAGTAATTCTTCACCAAAATTGCCTACTAGGGTTTAGCTCAAATTTCTAAAGAGGATAAGGTTTTTCAAGGAAAATTCTTTTTCATGAAGAACATTACCACTATAAACAAAATCAGTGCTTCTTTAGTAAAGCAAAAGGGAGAGTAAGTATTAGGCTGGAAACTAGCAGTGTCTTGCCCAGGTTTATAAATGATAATATACATGAGGAAAGCTCCCTATCCAAAGAGATAGTTTATTAATTCACCACTTGTGTGGTCAGTTTGTCAACATGTTGTTATGATGTTGGAAACTATGCCACCAGTATTTTAAATATCAGCATGGTCATCCATCATGGATGGAAGCTGAGTTTCTAGACTAAGATAGACTAGGAAGAAGAAGAGGCAGACTGTGTCTGCATGTTTAGCTACTGAAGCCCTTATGAATATCAATGGAGCAATGTGAGATAATACCACACTATGGGATATTGAAATATGATGAATAGGACTAGGATATTTTCAATACAGTGATGAAAGATGAGCACCCAGGTTGGAAGACACTCAAAATATGATGGGTATAACTGATTTCTCAAAGTAGAGTTGATCATGATGATGCAAATAGAGTAAAGTTTTCAGGATCTTCATTTGCTGATGGGGCACAACTCAAAATTACAAGAAACAGCTGTAATAGCCATTAATAATTAGAACATGGAATGTATGAATTTACAGAAATTGGAAGTTGTCAAAAATGAAATGGAACACATAAAGATTGATAATCATAAGTATTAGTGAGCTGAAATGGACTGGTGTTGGCCATTTTGTATCTGGCAGCTACATGGTTTTCAATTCCAGGAATGAAAAATTGAAGAGGAATGCATTACATTCATCATCAAAACGAACATTTCAAAATCAACATTGCAATATACTGCTGTCTGGTAGGATACTATCCATCTATCTATAAAAATTCACACTGAACACTAAACCTAGTGAAGATGAAATTGAAGAAATCTACCAACTTCTTAAGTCTGAAATTTATCAAACATGCAATCAAAATGTATTAATTACTGGTCGTTGGAATGCAAAGCTTGGAAACAAAGAAGAAGGATCAATATTTAGAAAATGTGACCTCGGTGAAAGAAAAAATGCTTGAGATCACATGATAGAATTTTGCAAGACCAGTGACTTCTTCATTGCAAATACCTTTTTAAATAAGAAAAAGATGATTCTACATATGGACCTCACAAGATGGCATACCCAGAAATCAAATTGACTACATCTGTGGAAAGAGATGGTAGAAAAGATCCATATATCATCAGCCAAAACCAAGCCGGGGAGACTGTGGAACAGATCAATTGTCCATATACAAGTGCAGGATGAAGTGGAAGACAATTAAAACAAGTCCATGAGATCCAAACGATATCCAAAATTTGACCTTAAACATATCTCGATTGAATTTGTAAATAGTTTCATGAACAGATTTGTTGCATTAGACACTAATTACTAAGGACCAGAAAAGTTGTGAGATGACATAAAGAACAATAAACATGAAGAAAGCAAAAGGTCATTAAGAAGACAAGAAAGAAGGGAAAGACCAAAATAGATGTCCGAAGAGACTCTGAAGTATGCTTTCTAGCATAGAGATGCGAAAGCAAATGAAAGAAATGAGGACGTAAAAGAGCTGAACAGAAAATTTCAAAATTGAGAAGACAAAGGGAAGAATTAGAACTAAATGTACAAAGAACTAGTGTTAGAAAGCCAAAAGGGAAGAACACACTCAGCCTTTTATAAAACTAAAAGAACTGAAGAAAAATTCAAGCTTTGACTTGCAAATAGCTTGTCATACTGTGGTGGCTTGTGAGTTGCTGTGATTCTGGAAACTATGCTACCGGTATTTTAAATACCAGCAAGGTCACCCATAGTGGACAGGTTTCAGATGTGCTTCCTGATGAAGACAGACGAGGAAGAAGGAGTGATGAACTAATTATGTATATTTAGTCACTGAAAATCTTATGAATAGCAGAGAAACACTGTCAGATATAGTGCTGGAAAATAAACCCCTAAGGTTGGAAGGCACTCAAAATGTGACTGGGGAAGAGCTGCCTCCTCTGAGTAGAGATGATCGTGATAATGCTTGTATGCTTGAATGGAGTAAAGTCCATGGGAATAAAGCCTGTGGGACCTTCTTTTGCTGATTGGGCACTACTCAAAATGAAGAGAAACAGCTGTAAACATTCATTAATAATTGGAACATGGAATGTATGAAGTATGAATCTACAAAAATTAGAAATTGTCAAAAACGAAATGGAACACATAAACATCAATATCTTAAGCATTGTTGTTGTTGTTGTCATCAGGTGCCATTGAGTTGGAACCAACTCATAGCGACCCCATGCACAGCAGAACAAAACAATGTCCGATCCTGGGCCAACCCCACCACCGCTGCCACACTTGACGCCATCAATGATGCCACCTGGCTGATCCATCTTGTTGGGGATCTTCCTCTTTTTCTCTGACCCTCCATCTTACCCAGC
>NW_006408929.1:4569-6062 GCF_000296735.1 Chrysochloris asiatica | reverse complement strand
TAATCTCTGTTGTTTTCTGCTGTTGTTAGTTCTTAGTCCAAAGAATGTCCTTTAATTTTTCCTCTTTTGCAAAGATCCTCCACTTTTCAAACTTGATATCCTTCTTCAGGGACTGATTCCTTCTGACAACATGTGCAAAGTACAAGACATGACGTCTTACCATCATTGCTTCTAAGGAGTATGCTGGCTGTATTTTTCCAAGACAATTTTTTGGTCTGCTGGCAGTCCATGCATCAATTTTTCTATGGTCTTCCTTATTCATAGTGCAACTTTCACATGCATATGAGGCTATTGAAAATTCTATGGCTTCAGTCAGTCACATCTTAGACCTCAAATCGACATCTTTGCTCTTTAACACTTTACATCTGCAATTGTAGCAGATTTGCCAAATACAATATATATATATTATTTCTTAACTAGGCTGTTGTTGTTACATGTAGTCAAGTCAGCTCTGACTCATAGTGACCCTGTATAAGGTTTCCAAGGAGTGACTTTGAACTGCTGACCTTGTGGTTCAAACCTACCTTGCAGTACAGCGCATTAACCCACAGCGCCACACCAGGACTCCTTAACTAGATTAGAGACTAGTAAAAAAAAATCAAAAAGAAAGAAAGAAGAAGGAGAAGGGAAACAGAAACAGGAAATGAAAATAAAAACTGTGACGGAAAAGATAAAGAACAAGGGAAAGAAAAGAAAAGGAGAAGAAAGGAAACAAACAAAACTAAAGAAAGGAAAAAAACCCAAGTCATACCTAAAGAGCAGAAAATCAGGGGATTCTGCCAGCAGAGGAGTTCACGAGGTGTGAGGGCAAGGGATGAGAAGGTAGTGGTCCCAGCCTCAGATGTAGTTCCTGTAGACCTACATGTTGTGTATAGTTGTTGTTGTTGCTAAATGCTGTTGAGTTACTTCTGAATCATAGTGACCCTGTATAGGGTTTTCAAGTAGTGGCTGGTGAGCTTGAACTACTGACGCTGTGGTTTAAACCAAATTTGCAGTCCAATACATTAACCTGCAGCACCGCACCAGGACTCCTTTGTCTATGGTAAGGGTTCCCAATCCAGAAGTAGTTTGTATAGGCCCTAAAGATCATTGTCTTTCAAGTCAGAAGGCCTGTTGGAGTAGGGCAGCTGGTTATAAGAATTCTGGCTAATCCATGGTTTGTTGGGATCCACTCTTTAAATTCTGAAGGTCTGAAGTAGCAAAACTCACCTATATCCAGGTGTCAGGGTTGTGCGTCTGATGCCCAACTCCCAAAGGCCAGAAGTTCTGATCCCTGGTAAAGTAGGGGCTGTGCAGGAGGTGGATGAGGGTAGGGGATGGACATGCTTTTGGTCACCAAGGGAATGTGGGGAATAAGAAAGAATGACATGTTCTTTTAATAAATCACCAGTATGCACATGTGCCAGCAGGCTGCTTGTCTGTCTCCAAATCTGCTCACAAAAGTTCAAGATGGCCACTCCAAGTCAGGCCAGCCATGAGCTCACTTGTCTGTC
>NW_006408929.1:2022-3099 GCF_000296735.1 Chrysochloris asiatica | reverse complement strand
GGACTTCATTCTTCTTCTGTAACCTCTGTGAAGAGGTACTATTTCCATTTTACAGAAGAGGAAAATAAGGAAAAGAGCATTTAAGTAACCAAGTTAGTCTGGGTGTATGGCCTAGTTCTTAACTATGATGTCATGCTATTGTTTCAAAGGTGTTGCTGACAAAACTGCTAAAATATAATCTAAAATCTTGATATTACATGAATGAATAAGTTTATAACAATGATATAACAGAAGAGTATGAGTTTTAGAAGTAAAGTGAGTTTGGGTCCTAGATCTGACAGCTTTAATTTAAACTGTTTCTTAAAATTTTTTCAGTTCTTAACTTTGATTTTTTTTTTCCATGCTACCATTTCACCCATAAATCATGGATTTGTATGAAACATGTTATTTATTATGGCTGAATGCATTCACATTTTAACATAAATTTTAATTTTTCTCTCTAGGTTTATGATCTATGAATATGTCATCTAACAAACCCCCAGTTATTAATACATTAGGAATAATATCATCTTCTTATTATGAAAAACTCTTTAATATTAATGTTCAGAGTCTAAGTAAATCAAGAAGTAGCAAATCAAGGTAAGTATGAAAAAAAATCATATTACTAAAGTAAGGGGTGGGCTCACATTAATTGTTGAGAATTTAGAAAGTACTTAACATTGTAAATGCTAAGATAAGTATCCATAGTTCTATGATGGTGGGTTGTGGTGGTATGTTTTGGAATCAGTTCCAACTCATAGTGATCCTTATAGGGTTTCCAATTTTGTAAAACTTGATGGGAGCAGAAAGCCTCATCTTTCTTTCATGGATCAGCTGTTAGTTTCAAACTGCTGACCTTGAGGTTAGCAGCCTGACTCTTAACAAAAATGTTAAAATTTACTGTTTTTAAGAAAATGCCTTCTTTTCTTGGTAATAATCATATACTTGCAAAACTTCTGATTTCTGCTCTTTTTAGTTGAAATATTTTTCTATATTCATATACGTTTTTTAGTACTATGATAATCCACAGCCTTTGGTATGAGCTGCACCTCAATGTAAAGGAAACAAAAATTCTCACCACTGGACCATTGAACAATA
>NW_006408929.1:0-546 GCF_000296735.1 Chrysochloris asiatica | reverse complement strand
GTCTGAAAATACTACCACATGCTGAAGATAATCCCAAAACAGTTGCAGCAGTACATCCACAGGGAGTTGCTAAAAATTAAAGACAAATTCAGAAGCGGACATGGAATGAGGGATAGTCTTGCTGATGACTGAAGGATCCTGATTGAAAGCATAAAATAATAGAAAGATATTTACTTGTGTTTTATTGACTATGCAAAGGTTCAACTGTGTGGATCATAACAAACATTGTGAAGAATGGGAATTCCAGAAGTTAATTGTGCTCATGTGTAACCTATACGTAGACAAAGAGGCAGATGCTCAAACAGAGTAAAAGGATACTGTAAAGTTTAAAATCAGGAAAGGTATGTGTCATGGTTGAATACTTTCACCAATTTATTCAATCTGTATGCTGAACAAATAGTGAGAGAAGTTACACTATATGAAGAAGACATGGCATCAGAATTGGAGGAAAGCTTGTTAAAAACTATGATATGCAAATGACACAATTTGCTTGCTAACATTGAAGAGAATTTGAAGCACTTACTGATAAAGATCAAAGACTACAGC
>NW_006408928.1:1668644-1669127 GCF_000296735.1 Chrysochloris asiatica | reverse complement strand
CCTATAGATCATGGCACAGCAAGAAAACATGTTTTTTAGTAAAAAGTTTTCTGTTTTGGCTGAGACTAGACTTGATTTACTATCTTACCAGACTTGGGTTGAAAACAGTTTTTCTGTGACAGAAACCATAGATGCAACTACAGGCCTTATCATGGTAGCTCTGAGAGAAAGAATTGTTGCTAAGTGGCGTCAAGTCAGTTCCAACTAATGGCAACCCTGTATAGGGTTTCCAGGGAGCAGCTAGTGAGCTTGAACTGCTCACCTTTTGGTTTAGACCAACCTAGAGGCCGAGTGCTTATCCTGTGGCACCACAGCAGCACTCCAGAAGAGAAATGATTATCCCCTCTTTATCCTAATACACTTAGTTATTGTTGTTGTTAAGCTCCCTCAAGTAGGTTCCAACTCATAGTGACCCTGGATTAGGTTTCTGAGGAGCAGGCTGGTGGGTTTGAACTACAGACCTTGCGGTTATCAGTGTGGTTC
>NW_006408928.1:1659566-1661675 GCF_000296735.1 Chrysochloris asiatica | reverse complement strand
CTTCCAGAAGCTCTTCCACTATCTCCTCTGTGCACTTGTGTGATTGTTGCTGTTCTGGAATGCCAATAATTCTTATGTTATTCCTCTTCATGTTATCCAACATGAATCTTAGGCCTTCTTTAGATTTTTTGTATCCTTTTTTGTATTTGTTCTTCTATCTTAGTAGTGTTGAGAGATTTATCTTCTAGCTCACTAGTCCTAGCTTCTATCTCTTTAATTTTACTCCTTTGTCCTTTCAGTGTATTGTCCATTTGTGATATTCTATTATTAATCATTTGGACCTCTTTCTGTAGGTTTTGAATCGTTTCCAATGCTCTATCTATCTTATTTGATTGTTCCTGTAGCATTTTCCTGACTTCTTCCTTATTTTTCTTAACTGCACTGTAAAGTGTTTTGATACCTTTTATAATGATTTTTAGGAATTTCTTCTCTGGTCTTTCCAAAGTCTGTCCATCTTCCAATATGGAGTGTAGGTCTACTTCCAGCTCATTTGCCTCATTCACTTTTTCTTGTTTCTGGACATGTGCAGATATGGTCATCTGCTTCTGGTTTTTTTGGCATCTTCAGGGGTTATCTGTGGAATTAGTACTTAGAGGGTATGTATTTTGGGTTTTTTTTTATGCTTTCTGAATGCCTCCAGGTAGATGTGATCTGGAAATGGGCTTCCCTTTTCACTCTTCTTCCTGAGCAGTTTCAAGATACCACTGTTGGTCGTTTTGACGGAACTTAGGATTTAATTTTCAGCTTATGCCCTTTTTTGTCTGCTTGCCCCACTCCACAATCCCTGTTCAGGACATTTTTCTAGTTGCAAACAGTTCAGGGCTGGCTGTGGCCGTTTGGTTTTAATTGGACAATGCCTCTTTAAATTTAGAGAAGATCTGTGCACATGCGTAGTGACAGCCTCTGAGGGTGGGGCTGGGGTGCCCACTAGCTCAGGCACCCCTATAGTCACCAGAATGGAGGTGCGCAATCAGCAAGGGACCAATGAATTGATATCAAAAGATAAGAATGTCCAAACCTTTATCTCAGCGGTTCTGCCTGGCGTCTGTGGCCACTCAGATCCTTCCCCCACATGGTCTCACCCAAGATGGCATCTCCTGGAGCAGCTGAGCATCCCGGACTTGAAAGCAATAGATTTCTTTCTTCTGCCACCAATTCCCCCCGCTATGAGGCTTTCAATCTTCTAAATATTCCTTGATATGTGGTTCAGAGTTCTGGGACTGTCCCCTGAGCCTGCTAGGTCAGGTATTCTGTGTTGTTGTTGGTGGAGCTCCTTACTGCACTTCCACCTGATCCGCCATCTTGTTTGTTCTCCCCTTCTCTGAATATTTGGTATCATTCTCCAGTGAAGGCTAGACCTTGCTTGATGGAAATTTAAAAAAAAAAAAATTTTAATGACATCTTCCTTTTTTTTTTTTTTTCTTTTCCTTTGGGCCTATTTATATTCTCTACCTCTATACCTCTATTTGTGTTCTTTGAGGTGGGACCTTCAAATTTGTTCTTTTTTGTTTAACTATCCCTCTGTGGGTAGTTGACTTTAAAAAATATTTTCTTTATGTTTCATGCAGTTACTTGGCAAAAAAAAAACAAAACAAAACAAAAAAAAAACAGAAAACAAAACAAATTGCTAACCTTATGCTTGGTATGAATTCTCTTCCTCCTTCATTGCACTTATCCAAAAAAATGCAAATCTTAAGAATTTCTGATATGTTTTATTTTATTCCATTTTCCATTCCAAACATTTGCACTTCTTATTTGTCCTCATAGTTAGGCTTGTTTGTAGATAATGAATTCTTCAGACTTCACAAAAGTTCTATAACAAAGAAAGACCTCCCATAAAGATTGCTGCATTTAAGAGATTAAAAAACCTTCAAGTTCCCAATTTTGTTGTTATTTTAAAAATACAATTTTGCTCTTGGAGCAGCCGAGCATCCTGGACTAGAAAGCAACAGATTTCTTGCTTCTGCCACAAATTCCCCCAATCTGTGAGCCTTCCAACCTTCTAAGTATTCCTTTATATGTGGATCAGAGTTCTGGGACCATCAGCTGAGCCTGCTAGGTCAGCTATTCTGTGTTCTTGTTGGCTGAGCTTTCTGCTATATGTCCACC
>NW_006408928.1:1637087-1659176 GCF_000296735.1 Chrysochloris asiatica | reverse complement strand
AAGCATAATCTGTATTGAAGATTGTAATCTCTGATCTTTATCAGTAAATGCTTCAAGTTCTCTTCACTTTCATCAAGCAAGATCATCGTGTCAATTGTATATTGCAGGTTGTTAATGAGAATTCCTTAAATCCTGATTTATAGTTTTTCATAAAATCCAGCTGCTCAGATTATTAGATCTGTATACAGATTGAATGTTGTTGTTGTTAAGTGCCGTCGAGTCGGTTCCGACCCATAGCGACCATGTACAGGGTTTCTGAGGGTGTAAATCTTTACAGGAGTAGAAAGCCTCATCTTTCTCCCACGGAGCAGCTGGTAGTTTAGAACCGCTGACCTTAAGGTTTGCAGCCTGATTTGTAACCACTAGTAGTGGTTCAGTATATAGTTATAGTGAAAAGATAAGAAAATACTTTATTTAAGGAAAAAAAAAGATCACCTGAAACTGACCCACAGCTAATTAACATAATGGAATTAGCTAAGAAAAACAAGCAAAAAAAAAAATCTAAAAACAATAAAATAAATATGTTCCAAAATTCATAGGAACCATGAGATCCATATTTGTGTCCATTCCAAAGAGAGGTGATCCAACGGAATGTGGAAATTGTCAGGTAATCTCTTTGATTTCCCATGTGAGTAAAGTTTTGCTAAAGGTAACACAGAAATGGCTACAATCATACATTGACAGAGACTTTCAGAGTTTCAAGCCAGATTCAGAAGAGGCTGTGGAAAGAGGGATATCATTGCTGATGTCTGGTGGATCTTGGCTAAAAGCAGAGAAAGAACTGAGAAAATATTGAATCATCAACTTGAAATACTGAAGGGTTCTTTGGGCTAAATATTGAAGGATGCAGAAAGCATCAAAATAAGAGTCACTGTACCAAGGGTGCATGTGATCAAGAGATAACGGTGCTGAAGGAAGAAGTCTAAGGAGCACTGAATGCATTGGCAAAGAACAAGACTTGCTACTTGATGGACTACAAATGGAAATTTTTAAACAAAATGATGTAGTACTGGAGGCACTCACTCGATATGTTTTTTTGAACAATGAATTCAACAACATTCCTTTTCAATTTGTCATTCCTGGTATACTAAACCATGTGGTTGTCAGATTCAAAATGGCCAATTCCAGTCCATTTCAGCTCACTAATGCCTAAGTTATCGATGTTTATGAATTTCATTTAATTTTTGACAACTTCCAATTTTCCCAGATTCATACTTCGTGCATTCCATGTTCCGATTTTCAATGGATGTTTACAGCTGTTTCTCTTCATTTTGAGTTGAGCCCCATCAGCAGATGAAGGTCCCACATGCTTTTCTCCCACGGGCTTTACTCCATTCACGGTATTGCAGTCAACTCTACTTTTTTCCCCCAGTCACATTTTGAGTGCCTTCCAACCTGAGGGGCTCATTTTCCGGCACTACATCTGCTAGTGTTTCTCTGCTATCCATAAAGTTTTCAGTGACTAAATATTTGGAAATAGTTTGTCACTCTTTCTTCATAGTGTATCTTTGTCTGGAAGCTCATCTGAAACCTAGCCACCATGGATGACCCTGCTGGTTATTTAAAATACCAGTGGCAAAGCTTTCAGAATCATAGCAACTCACAAGCCACCACAGTACAACAAACTATATATATACTATAAAAATATGTAAGCTCTGCTATACTGTAAGAGTCAAGGTCAATATACAAAAATCAGTAATTAAAACACATTAACAAAGAATTGACCTTTGAAAGTACCATTTGCAAAAGTATAATGAATGTTAACTCCATGGTAATAATACCAACAAAATATGTAAAGGAAACTATAAATCTTGCTTAGAGGAAACCTGAATAAATGAGGAGATATATTGTGTTATTTCATTAGAAGACTCAATATTTTAAGATGCCAAATTTCCACAAATTTATCTGTAGAACTACTGTAATCTTAATAAAAGTTTAATAAAGCAATATAATGGCTTTGCCAAATACAACTTGTCATTCTTCTACAGAAAATACTAAGAAATCAAATAAAGGTTACAATGCAGAGCAGAAAATGAGAAAGTAAAGAGTTATATCAAGAACTGATTGAAAGAAGAAATTGAACAAAAACAACAAATGAGAAGAGATATGAAGTAGATATGTTTTCCCAGCTTACTCGGCACACTGTGATTATATTGAGATAAAGCCAGCAGCAATCCCATGTAAGGAGAATAGGAAGGCAATTTCATGGAATTATCAATTGGAGACAGAGAAACTGTGTAAACATACATAGATTGGATGAGGGAGTGAAAGACCTGAACTAAATCTGGAGGAAAAGTACAGGAAAGAGGGTGAGAACTCCAGGGATCCTGGTATCCACAGAACAGGGAGGTAAACATACCTACTCACCAGAAATGATCTATCACTATTAGGGCAGGTATTACATCTGGCATAATAAGTCCATAGAGTGTATATCAAAATGAAACAAAACAAAATATCAGGATAAAACAAATATACAACCAGTAAGTATATGTATAAGGAGCTCTGGTAGCGTAGTGGTTACGAATCGGGCTGCGAACCTTAAGGTCAGCGGTTCGAAACTACCAGCTGCTCCGCGGGAGAAAGATGAGGCTTTCTACTCCCGTAAAGATTTACACCCTCGGAAACCCTGTACAGGGTCGCTATGGGTCGGAACCGACTCGACGGCACTTAACAACAACAACAACAAGTATATGTATATATAAATGAAATAACATCAAATTCATCAGAGACAACAGATAATAAAAAAAATCATATGAAAAAGCAATGGTAAGATGGCTCAAACAAGTGAGCAAAATAAAGGGAAATAAAACCACTCAGAGGAAGAAATAATAATAGAACTACCCGAGAAGGAATTCAAAAGACATATTTAAGACTTTCAAATGTATTTTAGAAATTCGTATAATTCATGAAAACAATACAAAAACCAAATGACAGATTTAGTAGCAAATATAAGCCATACAAAACCAACTAGAAATTTAGAATATTAACAATAAAACATCAGAAGTAAATAATTTAATGGCAGAACAATAGGCAGATCAATGAAATAGAGGATACATCCATTGATAGTAATTTGAGCAATGATCAGAAAATAGGACGAAGGAAAATTAAGCAAGCCTAAGATTTACAGTGGTTACGAATCGGGCTGCGAACCTTCAAGTCAGCGGTTTGAAACTACCAGCTGCTCCGCGAGAGAAAGATGAGGCTTTCTACTCCCATAAAGATTTACACCTTCGGAAACCCTGTACAGAGTTGCTATGGGTTGGAACCGACTCGACAGAACTTAACAACAAGATTTATATAGGATGCCATCAAGAGGAATAATTTTTGCATCATAGGAATCCTATAAAAAGGGAGTAGTAAAATGATTAGGGTTTTGTGTGAACTTGACTAGGCCATGATTGCCAGAAGTTTAGCGGTTTGGATGTTCTTATTCCCATGGTGATTAAACATAATGCAGGCATAGTTAACTCTGAAGAGTGGCTATGAGCAGCCAATCAATTAAAGTGATACTTGATTTGGGGTGTGACCTGCTTCCATTATGAGGGACACTGGAGATCTAAACTCTGCAATTTTAAGTTCTTTCCTTGATAATAATCATATATACATACATATATTTCACTGGTTTTGCTTCTCTAGAAAACCCAGCCTAAGACAGGAGAGAAGGAAAAGTACAGAGAAAACAAGAGAATTTTGGAAGATATATTGGCTGAAAACTTCACCAATATCATTAAGATGAGAAGGTTACAATTCAAGAAGCTCAATGAATCCCCTACAAGATGAACAACCCTCCAAAATCACCAATATAGATCCTAATCAAACATTGTAAAACCAATAATGATGTATTCTGAAAGCAGCTTGTGTAATATCACTTACAAAAAGGACCAATAACACTAAATGCTGATTTCTCATCAGAAACCATGTAGGCAAGAAGACAATGGGATGGCATATATAAAATGCTGAAAGAAAATAGTTGCTAATCAAGTGTCATATATTCATCATGTGTCTTTCAGATGTATTGGTGAAACTAAGACATCCCTAGATAAACAAAAGCTAAAGGGAGTTTTAAATCTAGAAATATTAAAGGGATTCTTCTGCATAGTGAAACAAAGACCTCGGACAACAACCTGAAGGAAAGACACATGACAACATCACTGTGATAACAACCATATAAATACATTATGAACACAAAAAATCCTTTAAAAAAATAAATAAAAGCTGATTAACAGAAGAGTTAATTACCACTGATGACGTGGTACTGTAGTATCAACTAGGGTATATTAGACTGGAGATAGTAAGATCAACTGTTCAAACCAACTAACTGTTCTTTCAAAACCCCATTTAGGGTTGTTAATGAGTTGGAACTGACTTTGTTGCACTTAACAACAACACTGTGGTGGTGTGTGTGTTGCTGTGACTCTGGAAGCTATGCCACCATTATTTTATATGCCAGTAGGGTTACCCATTGTGGACAGGTTTCAGTGGAGCTTGCAGACAAAAAGACTAGGAACAAGGTGAGGTGGACTACTTCAGAATGTTTAGCTACTGAAAACCTTATGAATAGCAGCAGAATATTGCCAGATATAATACAAGAATGAAGAGCAAAGACCCAAACTATGGTATTTTCAATAACCTCATATGCATGCAAAGGCTGGACAATGAATAAGGAAGACTGTAGAAGAATTGATGCATTGGAATTATTGTGTTGGAGGAGAATATTTAAAGTGCCATGGGCTGCCAAAAGAACAAACAGATCTGTGTTGGAAGAAGTACAGCCAGAGTATTCCATGAAGGCCAGGATGGCCAGACTTAGTCTCTCATACTTTGGACATATTGTCAGGAGAGACCAGTCACTGGAGAAGGATATCATATTTGGTAAGGTGGAGGGTCAGAGAAAAAGAGGAATTCCCCCAGTTAGATGGATTGGCAAAGTGGCAGCATCAATGGGCTCGAGGCTGGCAACAATTGTGAGGGTGGCCCAGGACTGGGCAGTGTTTCATTATGTTGTGCATAGGGTCGCTATGAGTTGGTGCTGACTCAATAGCACCTAACAACAACAAATAATAATACAATAAGGTGAAAACAGTATGAGTAGCAGCAGAACATTTTTTGCTATAGAGCCAGAAGATGAGTCCCTTAGGTTGGAGGGCACTCAAAATACAAATGAGGAAGAGTTGTCTTCTGAAAGTAGACTTGACCAAAATGACATGAATGGAACAAAGCTTTCAGAACCTTAATTTGCTGATGGGACACAATTCAAGATGAAGAAAAACAGCTGCAAACATCATTAATAATCAGAACATGGAGTGACTAAGTATGCATCTTGGAAAATTGTAAGCTATCAAAAGTCAGATTGAATGCATAAAGATCAATATCAATCAGCAGTACCACAGAATACCAGGCAAAGCAATTTCAGGGCAGAGCTTCAAAACTTGGAACCACATAGATAGGAATGTTTAAAAGGTTTGAAGACTTATAGCTAGTGGAACTTGTAGCAAAAGTAAGAAATCACATACTTTTGAATCTGCCGGGCTCAGCAGCTCAGCAGTGAAAACTTGAGCAAGACCAAATGACAAGACCAAGCAGGGAAGTAGACACAACATGGAAAAATGGTGTGGGAACCTCGGAGCAAAGGTGGACAATGCACTTTGTCAGTTTTGCTTTGTTCTGATTTTCTTTTTTATGGTATCTGTTCATTGGCCCCCCACTGTTTGTGCCCCTCCATTCTGGTAACTAGAAGGGATGCCTGAGTGAGTAGATACCCCCCACCCTCACCTCTGGTGGGTTCTTCTGCCATGCATGTTCACAGATACTTTCAGCCCAAGAGCAGGCATTGAACTGTTTGTTTGTTTTTCAATATGGAAAATCCAGAACAAGGGGGTGGAGAGGCAAAGAGAGTTTAAAAACAAAACAGGCCAAAAATTAAATTAAATCCTGAGGTAAAGCATAACAACCAACAATAGAATCTTGAAATCTCTCAGGCAGCTTTGAAGGAAAGAAGCTGAAAAATGACATTAAAATCATACTCATATTAGGCTATAGGTTGTTTTTTCTTTCCTTATCTCCCTCCTTTCCTTTTTCTGCTATTATAGACTACAGTATCCAATCCAGTTTTTTTTTTTTTTTTTTGGGGGGGGGGTTGTTGTTGTTTTTTCTTTTTTGTGGTTGCTCTTTTGCTGTTTTATGCTCCCCCTTCTACCTTTCCAGAACTCTTTCTCTCCCTACATTACCAAGGAAGAGACAGAATCTGCTGCCATATAGTCAAGCTACAATTACACTCTATAAAACACTAAAATCAAAGCAAGAACTAATACCAACTGCCATATACCAGGGAGGCAGATAACAACTGTGAAAGTTACTCTGAGTTTGGCAATAAGAAGAATGAAAATGGAAGCACACTTCCTGATCACATCAACCTGGAAGAAATCAGAAAGCGTAAAAAATATGAAAACATGCCGGGGTCCTGAGTCGGGGTCCCGCCTCTACTAAGGATCACCTCAACGAATGTGGGGTTTAACGGGAGTGGGATGTCTAGTAGGCAAAAGAAAAGAGACAGAGAAGACAGAGACAAGATTGATGCAAGCTGACAGGCAAACTAGCACACCAAGCTAGCTGAGCCCCAGTCTTTTATTGTCAGAAGAAGGAAATTGACACAAAAGAAAATAATGACAAAAATGCTGATTATTCACTCAAGACAGGATACAAGATCATTCATGTGATACAGAACATAATGATTCACAGATTTGTCCTTAACATATTTTTTAAGTACATCATGATTTACCTAATAACCTAAAATTCTTATTTCTATGAAAAAAGTTCAAGCAATCAATTATAGATTACATATTAACTTTTAGGTCTGTGTAACCTAGGACAGCAACTTGTGGTTTGTCAGAGGTGTTTAACATATTTTTAACACTTAATCACAAGTGGATGAAGGTGAGAGGCTTTAGAGTTTTTACTAAAGACTGAGTTATACTTTCTAAAGAAGTTTAAGTTGTCTCTGTATCTTTTGCAGGCAG
Organism: Chrysochloris asiatica; assembly: GCF_000296735.1. Taxonomy (NCBI): domain Eukaryota; kingdom Metazoa; phylum Chordata; class Mammalia; order Afrosoricida; family Chrysochloridae; genus Chrysochloris; species Chrysochloris asiatica. The sequence goes on along the minus strand of NW_006408928.1, from coordinate 1,652,160 downwards.
AAAATACATGCTTTTGTTAGTGAAGAAGATTTCAGATACCTAGCTTCCATTGTTAAACTAATGATTCTTTTCTCCTTGCTTCTACAATTATAGGGAAGGTGAAAAGCAGGTTTTGACTTTTATAAGAAAGTACGGTCTTACTTTTACATTCTTTTAACTCTGTTCTGGTTTCTATATCTAGATATGACAATGTTCATTGCTATTATATTCCCAATATACCTTCGGGGGGAAGAGGAGCACCTGGATTAAGTTGATTATACCCGGAGGCGGTTTGGGGGGTGCATAAAATTATCACATACAGCAAGATTCCCATGAAAAACATCAAGAGCACAACAGACGTACATAAAGGTATCTTCAGGGGGTAGCTACCAGTTTCAGTGTTATTATTGTACATAGACATTAACAGCTCATGTATCTGTTTAATATTAAACATAACTGAGTAATAGGTTAGAAAACAATTGTTTCATATTCTCTGCATTGCTACATCCTGTTTTTCTGTACTTTTATTTTTCATAGCCTCACGCACAATTCTTGTTACTGGGGCAGTGACATTTACATGAGAGCCATTGATCAAAACATTGTGCGTATTATTACTGAAAACAATCACTTTCCCAGAAGCCACAATTACCGGAGTTAAGAGCATAAAGGACAAGTACAGAATGCACAAAAGTATAATTAAAGAAAATTTCACGGAGGTGGCCAAACAGTGAGTTTGCCAAAGCCTATGAACCTGGGACTTCAGGGAGTTACTTCCTTGGCCCTCGGGGTCCATGGCCCTTAAGCCTGAGGTGGGCTCAAAGACTGGATTTTCGTCCATGTTATCCTTGTGCCTCAATTTCTCAGTGCTGGTTATATATGCTGCGGTCGATAGCAAAAACATATACTCAATTAAATATTAAGGCCACTGATAAACACTAAACATGTCCAAGAAGCAAAAGCAGATGACCATATCAGCACATGTCCAGTAACAAGATAAAATGTCTGAGACAAATGACCTAGAGGTAGACCTGCACTCCATTCTGGAAGGAGGGCAGGCCTTGGAAATGCCTGAGAAGGAATTCAGAAAAATGATTATAAAATGTTTCAAAACACTTTATAATGGAGTTGAGAAAAATAAGGAAGAAGTCAGGAAAGCACTACAGGAACAATCAAATAAGATATATACAGCATTGTAAACAATTCAAAACCTACAGAAAGAGGTCTAAATGATCAATAATAGAATATCAGAAATAGACAATATACTGAAAGGGCAAAGGAATACAATCGAAGAGAAGGAAGGCAGAACCAATGAGCTGGAAGACAAATCTTTCAATATCACTAAGATAGAGAAGCAAACAGAAAAAAGGATAAAAAAATCTGAAGAAGGTCTAAGATTCATGTTGGACAACATGAAGAGGAATAACAAGAATTATTGGCATTTCAGAACAAAAGCAATCACACAAGTCCACAGAGGAAATAGTTAAAGAACTGCTAGAAGAAAAATTCTCTAAAATCCTGAAAAGTGAAAAGATAAACATTCAAGAAGCTCAATGAACCCCAGGAAGGATAGACCCCAAAAGAAAATCACCGAGGACATATCACAACAATATCTCCAAAATCAAAGAAAAGGAGACACTAGTGAAAGCAGCTAGGGAAAACAGAAATGTTACCTACAAAAGCAAGCAAAATCAGATTAAGCTTGGATGTCTCAGCAGAAACCATGCAAGCAAGAAGGCAATGGGAAGACATATATAAAACCATGAAAGAATAAAACTGCCAACCAAGAATCCTTTATCCAGAAAAACTATCAATCAAATACAATGATGTAATAAAAATATTCCAGGATAAACAGAAGCTAATGGATCTTGCCAAACCAAACCTGCATTACAAAACATCCTAAAGGGAGTTCTGTGGACAGAGAACCAACAATAACAGACAACTACCAGAAATTGACATACGTGGCAGCACCTCCCAGAACTAAATCAACAGTAGGAAGAGTCAAGAACAGAACAAAACTATAAGAACAAACTCAGAGAATCTGGGAGGTGAGTCAATGATCAAAACAATTACAGTATAAAAGAAGGTAAACAGGAAGGTAAAGAGATCCAGATGGTGAAAAGGTCAGGTAGATTACAGGATAAAATAGACTACACTTAATGGAGGGAAAAGTTGATGGATTATAAGGTAACCTCAAAGAAAATTAACACTTCACAACATACCAAGAAAATGAAAATCCAAGAAGAACATGGAAACATTAAAACTACGAGGAAACTCATAAAAAAGAACAGAAAAAGCATGAACAAGGCAAAGGAAGACACACAGAACAAAGAAAGCAGCAACAACACACACAAAAAGAAAACATAATGGTGGCAATTAATCCATACCTATCGATAATTACACTGAAGGTAAACTGTTTAAATGCACCTATTAAGAGAAAGAGGGTGGCAGAAGGATAAGAAAGCGATATCCTTCAATATGCTGTCTGCAAGAGATATATCTCACACACAGAGACAAAAACAGATTAAAAGTCAAAAGATAGGGGAAAATGAACCAAGCTAATTGCAATCAAAACATACAGTAGTGGCAATACTAATCTCTGGTTAAACTTTAAGGCAAAACCATCATAATATAGATAAAGAGGAACAGTATCTCATGATTAAAGGGACGATTGAACAAGATGACATAACCATAATAAATACCTGTGCTCCCAATGAAAGCACTCCAAAATACACAAAGCAAAGTCTAATAGATTTCAAGAAAGAAATAGACAAATCTGCAATAATAGTGGGTGATTTTAATATACCACTTTAAAAAATGGATAGAACTCCAGAAAGAAAGTTCACAAAAACACAGAAGAACTAAACAACACAGGCAGCCAACTGGACCTCATAGATGTGTACAGAGCATTCAACCCAAAACAGCACAATACACATACTTTTCCAGTGCACAAGGAACATTCTCCCGAATAGACCATGTCTTAGGCCACCAAAAGAATCTCCATAAATTTACAAATATCAAAATACTGCGAAACATCTTGTCAGACCACAATGTTATCAAATTAGAAATCAACACTAGGAAGACCAAGGAAATAAAATCAAGTCCATGGCAATTGAATAACACCCTGCTGAAATGCGACCGGGTAGTAGAAAAAAATTAAACATGAATTCACAAAATTCCTAGAAACAAATGAGAACAAAAATACAACATACCAAAATCTTTGGGACACAGTGAAAGCGGTTCTGGGAGGACAATTTATTTTAATAAATGCACACATCTAAAAAGAAAAGAGAACCAAAATTAACACAATTACACAGCATCTACAACAATTAGAAACAGACCAACAGAGGAAACCTATAGCCACCAAAAGAAAAGAAATAATAAAGATTAGAACATAAATAAATGAGATAGAAAACAGAAAAACTACAGAAAGAATCTACAGGACAAGAAACTGGTTCTTTGAAAGGATTAACAAAATTGACAGACCACTTGGCAAACCTAACAAAAGAAAAGAGGGAGAAGACACAAATAACAAGCATTAGAAACCACATGGGCAATGTCACAATGGAACCAAAGGAAATCAAAAGGATAATACCAGAGTACTATGAAGAGTTGTACTCCAACAAATTTGAAAACTTAGAAGAGATGGATACATGTTTAGAAAAACAGGACCTACCTAAACTTACACATAGTGAAGTAGAAAACCTGAACAGACCCATAACAAAAGAAGAAATTAATCAGGTAATCAAAAACTCCTAACTGAAAAAGTCTGGGCCAAGATGGCTTCACTGGTGAGTTCTACCAAACACTCAGGGAAGGTCTGTTACCAGTTCTACTCAAATTATTCCAGAATATAGAAGAGGATGAAAATCTTCCTAATAAATTTCATAAAGCAAGCATAACTCTCATACCAAAATCAGAGAAGGACGTCACTAAGAAAGAAAATTATAGACCAATATCCCTCGTGAACATAGATGCAGAAATTCTCAACAAAATCCTAGTCAACAGAATCCAGCAGCACATTAAAAAAAGATAATACATCATGATCAAGTGGGATTCATATCAGGGATGCGAGGATTGTTCAACATTAGAAAAACTGTCAATGTAATCCACCACATAAATAAGAAAATGAACCACATGATTGTATCGATTGATGCAGAAAAGACGTTTGACAAAATCCAACATTCATTCCTGATTAAAAACACTCAAAAAAAGTATGAATTCAAGGGAAATACCTCATCATAATTAAGAGCATATATACAAAACCAACAGACTGCATTGCTCTCAATGATTAGAAACTGAAAGCCTTCCCTCTGTGCACAGGAACAAGACAAGGATGCCCCTTGTCACCACTCCTATTCAATATTGTGCTGTAAGATTTAGCAAGAGCTCTAAGGCAAGACAGGGAAATTAAAGGCACCAAAATTGGCAAGGAGCAAGTGAAAGTCACTCTATTTACAGACGATATGATCCTATATATAGAAAACCCCAAAGACACAGTACAAAAGCTACAAGACCTCATTGGAAGATTCAACAAAGTGGCAGGATATAAGATCAACATACAAAAATCTGTTGGATTCCTCTATATGAAAAATGACAGTGCTGGAAAGGACATTTGGAAAGCAGTGCCATTTACAATAGCTGCCCAAAGGATGACATATCTATGAATAAATTTAACCAGAGAAACAAAGGACTTATGCAAAGAAAACTACAAAACACTACTACAAGAAACCAAAAGAGACCTACAAAAATGGAAGATCATACCATGTTCCTGGATAGGAAGACTTAACATTGTGAAAATGTCAATTGCCCAAAGCAATTTACACATATAATGCAATACCAATCCAGGTTCCAACGACATTCTTCCAAGAGATGGAAATAACAATTACAAACTTTATATGGAAAGGAAAGGAAGCCAGGATAAGCAAAGCACTACTTAAGAATATGAATAAGGTTGGAAATTTCTCACTCCCTGACTTCAAAATTTATTACATGGCTACAGTGGTCAAAACAGCTTGGTACTTGTACAATGAAAGATACATTGATCAATGGAACAGAATTGAGCATCCAGAAATTAACCCATCCACATACAGCCAATTGATTTTTGACAAATTACCTAAATATATCACATGGGGAGGTAATAGTCTCTTCAGTAGATGGTGTTGGCAGAACTGGAAAGTGATATGCAAAAGATTGAAACAAGACTTTCACCTCACACCTTATACTAAAACCAAATCAGCATGGATTAAAGACCTAAATGTGAATTCCAGAATTATGAAGACCACCAATGAAAGAATTGGGACAAATGTGAGGGTACTATTTCAGGGACTACACAGACTTTCAAACATTTTGAAAACTACACAAACAAATATATGCAAAATAGATGAGAGGGACATACTAAAAATTAAAAATTTATGTGCATCAAAAGAGTTCACCAAAAGATTAAAAAGGGAACCCACAAAATGGGAAAAAAATATTTTGCAATGACATGTCAGACAAGGGACTTATTTCTAAAATATATAGGAAACTACAACACCTCTACAAGAAAAAGACAAATAACCCAATTAAAAAGTGTGCACAGGACATGAACAGACACTTCACCTAGGAGGAGATCCACACAGCCAGCAAACATAAGAAGAAATGTTCATCACTAGCCATTAGAGAGATGCAAATCAAAATAACAATGAGATATCATCTTACACCAGCAATTACAGCAAAGATAAAAAAAAAGTTGTTGTTGTTAAGTGCCGTCAAGACGGTTCTGACCCATAGCAACCCTGAACAGGGATTCTGAGGCTGTAAATCTTTAAGGGAGCAGAAAGCCTTATCTTTCTCCTGCGGAGCAGCTAGGAGTTTCGAACTGCTGACCTTGCAGTTTACAGCCCGATTCGTAAGCGTTATGCTACCAGACAATAAATGCTGGCATGGTTTGGAGAGACTGGGACACTCTTGCATTGCAGGTGTGATTACAAAATAGTCCAACCTCTCTGAAAAGCAATATGGCACTTCCTCAGGAGGTTGGAAATAGAAATACCTTATGATCCAGCAATTCCTCTACTTGGTATTTACCCATAAGAAATACGAGTTATAACACGAGTAGATATATGCACACCAGTGTTCCTGGCAGCACTATTTACAATAGCAAAAATATGAGGACAGCCTCAGTGCCCACCAATGGAAGAATGGATAAACAAACTGTGGTAAATACACACAATGGAATATTATGCTACCTTGAAGAATAACAAGGAAGCTACAAGCCACCGCATAACATGGATGAAACTTGAGGATATTATGTTGAGTGAGTCACAAAAGGAGAAATACTGCATTGGACCACTACTCTAAGAGACTAAGAAAAAGAACCAATACTAAAGAGGGGTGTGTGTGATTTTTTGCTGGTTACCGGGATGTTGGGGGTGTGGGGAGGGTGGAGGGGAAGTTTGAGCACGGGGCAGGGAATAGACACAGGATACTTTGGGTGCTAGGGAGGGGACATTACACAAGAAGGGGGAGGAGAATGGAACAACAAAGCATATGGGAAAACAATTAGGCAGGTTTGCATGGGCAAAGTCGGACAGAGGTAAATAACAATGTATGCACAACCTTGGAATAACAGGGCCCTGGGATAGAAGGATTGAGACATGGTTGTAATTACGGAAAGGGGGAAATAATATTAAGATGCTTGGCTGATTTTTGAATCTTGTTTTCCCTGGCATACCATTATAAAATAGACACTTGATGGGGAGAGAAAGGAATAGCTACAAATATCACCATAGAAAGATTGTAAGTCCATCTTCTGCCTATAACTGATTGGAATACCTAAATTGGGGCTGCACCATTCCCAGTGAAGGAGGCTTCCTTTGGAGCCTCTGCATTACATAAGACCACAGGTGGAATCCTGAAACCCATTCAGAATCATTTGAGGTGGGAAATTTCAACTTGAAAGGATAAGCAGACCAGCCTGGAGCAGTTAGAACAGAAGATAGTTCTTGAAAGAAAGACCTACAGGAAAAATACAAAACAATATAGGCAGTCTTACTGATTACTGCAAGTACAAGCAAGTTGCTCACCCAGAAAACATCAAAGCAAGTGGTTGGCTCCCCTCAGGGAAAACTCCTTTCCAAGACTAAGACTCAGTGGGAATACACACTCTGATTGGTGACCACGTTCATCACTGATAAGGAGGATTGAGGGGAAAATAGCAATGAAGCTTCGAGCTAAGCCCTACAACATTTAATAGACTCTTGTGAACCCAGGCAGAGATCTGATTGGCCAAGACCTGGGGACTCCTGAGCCCAGAGTCAGTGACATAGCCACAAGGACTAAAGTGGAGAGTGATAAGAAGAGTGCATTCAGGTGATAAGAAGAGAGGGCCTATGCATAAGAACACCCACACTTTCAGATAATACCCACTTGTCCTGGCTTTAATGACTGGATGATCAGAGCTTAACTAGAAGAAGAAAGAAGAGGGAAAAAAAAAAGAGTAATCTGATACAATTTGATGAACTTGACCTACACCTATGGATGAAGTAGCTCAAAAGTGGGAACAAATCTTTACAGCGAGGGTCTTTCCCAAACCCTCCATACACAGAGTAGACAGGGTTGGGCAACTTGGACATTGGCTACCCAAAATGCGGGGGCTACAAATGCAAGAAGTGACTGGCTTACAAGTTTTCAAGAAGGAGCCTAGATCCAGAGAGTGCTGAGGAAGGTAGAATCTCCACAGAGTAGTATCCAATTTGTGTGGTCAGGGCTAATGAAAGGAGATGGGGATAAGTCCCTTGTGGTAAGATGGTGAATAATTGTTATTACGACTGACTCTCAGTGTTAGAAATGTAAAGGTGGACATTTTGTAGCAGAAGGAGGGGAGTGATTGACTTTGCAGTCCAGGAGTGGAGGTCCCTGGAACCATCAAGGGAGAAGAGTGGAGTGCGGGACCCTACCCAGAGAAGCAGTGACACCAGAGATGGAGTCAGAGATGATGATGTGGATACATGGAGAGGCTCGGGACTTTAGCCCCAGAGAGGGAGAGGGGCTGTATGCTGATGACTGAGGGTCAGGTTTTGGTTAGGTGAATGATGCATGGAGGGGATTGTAACCATGGCAATGAAATGGTATACAATAAGATGAATGTAAAGCTAATGTTCTCCCATGTAAACTGTCACATAATTCACAATAAAACATTTTAAAAAAATCAATATCCTAAGCATTAATGAGTCCAAATGAATTGGTATTGGCTATTTTTTAATCCTACAATCATATGGTTTATGATGCTGACAATTTAAATTAAAGAAGAATGGTGTCACATTCATGGTCAAATAGCATATTTTAATAGCTACCTAAAATGGTGTATGTGATAGGAAAATATCATACTCCTACAAGGGAGACCAGTTAATATGACTATCATCTAAATTTATGCACCAACCACTGAAGCCAATGATGATTACATGGAATAATTTTGCCAACGTCTTCAGTTCAATTGATTAAACATGCTATCAAGACATATAAAAAATTACCTGTAATTGGAATGTGAAGGTTGGAAACAAATAGGAAATATCAGTAGTTGGAAAGTGTGGCCTTGATGATGGAAATAATGATGGAAATAATGATGGAAATAATGCATGATAGAATTTTGCAAGACCAATGGCTTCATCATTGCAAATATCTCTTTTAAACAACATAAAAATATGACTGTACACGTGAACCTTACCAGATAGATTACACAGAAGCCAAAGTTTTTATTTGTTTGTTTGTTTTTTAATGGTAATTGCTTCACAAATAAGTGCATGGGTTTACTTTATCTAGCTATTTTTAATATATATTCTTTACTGTACATCATTGTTATTCTTGAGGCGTGCTGTTCAATTGGTTCTAACTCATAGCAACCCTGTATATGGTTTCTGGGAGAAGCTGCTGAGTTTGAACTGCTAACTTTGTTGTTACCAGTCCATTGCTTGTCCTACAGTGCCCCACCAGAGCTTTGTATATCATTACACTTCAAGAAAACTGTTAAAAATGTGATAAGAAATTAAAAAAAAAAAAATCACAATGACTTAACTTCCAAAATGACACATATTTGACATTGAGACTTATCTGAAAAAAATCTATGGATGTATGCTTTTCATAGACTTACAATATCACCAGAAAATATTTTGGATATCAGCTTATACATTTCGAAATTAACAAAAGGTATTAAGTCCCTTATTCTTTTTCTTCATGTGCAATGGGTTAAAAAAAAAAAACAAACAAACAATTTTTAGGTTTTTCTGTATATTGAAATGATAGATCAGATTCAGGGTAGATTTATAGAAAATTTAAAATATTAAAGAAAAGTATAATATTGTTGCAGGGCTTTGATAAGCAATGCAATTTCTACAGTCTTAAAAATTTGATATTTCCTATGGAATAATTGCTAATATCCCTAACACTGAGGAAGAAAAGTTTAATGTTTGTCTTAAATACTCAAGGGAACAATAGATATCTCATTATATTGCCAATAAACTTTGTAATTGTTTCTTCCCCATAGGGTCCATCTACTGGGAAGAAGAGGTCCTAAGGGGCACTTTTGCTCACAATCATCTCTTGCAGTCTCCAATCATTGAAAATAAAAATTCCTTTTATTAATAGTGGACGAAGTGTAAACAGGATTACTTTTTGTGTTCTGCTGGGTTGGTTTTTAGATTGTTACTTTTCATTTATATTTCTCAACTTCTTATGCAGAATTAACTCCTCCTTTTTACCAAGATCAGCAAGATGTTGGGTCATTAGTATTTAATTATCAAATTATTTTGTAATCATGTCTGTGTATCATGGACTATGTGAGACCAAAGGAAAAATCATGAAGAACCAGCAACACTTTTCCTGTTGAGATTATTCAGGTAATTTACTAAATTCCATCTGCCTTTGATGAGATATTGTGGTTGAAATTAAATTTTATAAGGTGCTTAAACTTTTCTATTATTCTTAATGATGAAACTACTATTTTGCCCAATAGAGAAGGCTAAGCACATTTCTCCTTCCAGTTTTCCTCAGGACAAGTCCATTTATATTAGTACCTCTCATTTATATTATAATTTAAAGATTACAGAACATTCTTACATGTATTAAATAATATAGCATTGCAATGTGTAACATAAAACCAGGTCAAGAATTTCTCATTTACCAAAAGGATATGGACTTTCCATTACTTAACCAATATTTCTGATTTGCAAGGAACCAATCTACAAATAAAACTTAAAACTCCTAATTCTGTTTGACCTTATAAACTGTTATTTTCAGTGTCAGAGATCTGTCTTCCCTATTCTATACATTTGCAAAGTGAATTCAGAAGCAGCCCCAAAGTTGGCACTGAAAATAAAAGAGGTTCCTCACATTGTCTCTAAGATATTTATTGCCACTGTTCTTTTCTCTTGTTTATAATTCTGGAATGATAAATCTTTTCTAGGGAATTCATTAGATCAGTTTCTTCTAATAAAAGATACTGAATGTTTCTGTCTTGAAGTTCTACCATTCTGAACCCTAACATTACTTATTTAAACACCCATGGTCCTTAGAGATACAACTCGCAGGACTGACAGAGAGATTAAAGACCTAAAGCTTTGTCAAGGAAAGAAAGATCACACCAGTTTGGTTAAAGCCACATTCCATAGAGAAATATGCTTTTGATATTTGTGAATATATCAGAATTAAAGAATAATGTTTAATTAAATCTTGCCCTTATGCATGATACTCTTAATTTATATATGGGTAAGAAAAACAGAAAGGTAATGAAGATAAATACAACTAAAGTAAAGGCAAAGAATTGAAAGAAAACATAATTTTGTGTCTCTGAATATGTTGCTTTATTTAGATGTTAGGAACAAATTAGGAGCAACTAGTGTTTAGGTAGAAATTATAGGAAGAGAGAAAATAAAACAAGTAGGTATAGAGTTTTCTATAGGTCTTAGATTCTGTAGTAGATGCTTTCAAGACATTCCGATAGATGCCCTGTTGGGTTACTATTATAGCAGTGAAGAATTGTTCACAGAGGTAAAGAAATGATAAGGCATAGAAAGAGAATTTAAAAAAGAATCTGAAAACCCTCTATCTAGCTCAATTTTGGATAACAACAATCAAAATTATAATGCCAAAATTTATTGAGACAGCTGTGTTGTAAGGTCTTTACATACATCATATGTGGTTGAACTCATTCAGCTCTATGGGTTTAAATACCATATACACCATAAGTGTGGATGACTCAAATTGATCTACTATCCAGAACTTTTCCATGAACTGGAGACTCATATCAAAATTTCTATGTTGCATATCTACTTAGTTATTTCACTGGTATCTCAAACTTAACATGTGTTAAGCAGAAAAATACTTCTAAACATGCTCCTCTAATGCTATCTTTAACCCAGTCTCATGTCCCTGTTGTTGATCCTGCCTTACCTACTCGTTATCAGACACCACAACTGGTCAACAAATGCCGTACACTCCTAATGAATTTGAGTTCCTCTAGTAATTACTATTACGATCTTGTTCCAAACTAATCTCATAATCTCTCAAGTGAAACAAATGTAATTGCCTATCTGATCTCACCAAATCTATTCCTAACTATTTAGTGAGTATCACTTACAAAGCCAGAGTGATCCTTTAAAGAAATTCTCTAAGAGTATTATATCATGCATAAAAGAATTATTGCTGGTCACTGTGGTTAGGTAGACTTTCAAGTAACCCCACAGAGTTTTCTAGATTGTTGGTGTGGTGCCATAAGATAAACAATCAACCTCATGGTCGTCTTGAATCACAAGGTCAGTGGATCAAACTCATCAGCTGTTCCTCAGAAACCCTATACAGGGCTTCTCGACTGGACAGCACTTAACAAACAAACAGATAGTTTTCTAGGCTATAATCTTTATGGGAACAGATAGCCATATATTTTTTCCAACAGAAACTCCTGTAGAGAGTTTCTATGGAGTGGCTGGTGAGTTTGAACCAACAACCCATACGTAGTTAGCAGTCCAGTGCTTATCCAACAGAGCCACATCAGGAACTCCAAACTTTTGGGTACCAGATGATAATTTTACTGTTCCACATCAGACCGCCTTCAAAACCAAAACCAAAAGTGTTTTTGTTGAGTTAATTCTGGCTCATAGTAACATATAAGACACAGTAGAATTGCCCCATAGAGCTTCAAAAACTGTAGTTTTTCTCTTGCAGAGTGAATGGTAGATTCAAACTGCCAACCTTTTGATTAGCAGAGGAGTACTTAACCACTGAGCCACTAGGGCTCCTTTGCAGGGCTCCTTATACTTAAAATAAGATTTTAAAAATTCCCTAAGCTAATTCTGGGCCCTAGCTTTATTCAAAATCTTCACTCATGAGTTTCTTCACTCTTGCCCCATTGGTTTCTTGGCTGTCCCTCAATCATGTCAAGCAAGTTCTAACAGCTTTTGCATTAGATGTTCCCTTTGCCTTAGATAACCTCATTCTAGATACCTGCATGACCATCTCCCTTATTCATTCAGATCAGGTCAAGACTCAGATCAAATGTCACCTGTTAGGGATTCTTCCATTAACTACCCTTCCTAATTATCAATTTGTTCTTGCATGGCTTTCTTTGTAGTATTTCTCATTCTTTGAGTTTCAATTTTATATGTATTTGCTTGTTGGTATATCAAAAGCAGGAATTGGTTCATTCAGTATAGTATCTTCTGAATTTTTTATATTCTCAATAGTTAGCAGTTCAGTAAATAAATCAACGAGCCAGAAGAAAATCTGTATAAAACAGGAATTTCTATCTGTTTGATGGATAAAAATGGGGTTTATACAGGAGAAGTAATATATTCAGGGTTACATAACACCTCTCAAATCTGGATGATAATATGGATAGAAGCAGGGTACGGCATTTCATGACTGAAAATAAACCTAGTTTCATTTGACTTCAAAGACTGAGCTCTTTAGCACACCACAATAATGCAAACAGAGTTTAAAATAAAAAATCTATGACTTAGGCTGTAAGAGAGTTACAGAGTACCTTTAAGGAGAGGAAATAAATTTTCAGAAAAATGTGCATCAGCATCAAGAGAAATTTCATGGGAAATAAGATCTTTAAGATCTCTTTGAAAAACGTTGGACATTTGCTTGGTGGTAGAAAGGAAACTAGATATAAGAATAGGAGCAAAATTAATAGAGATTGAAGTAGGGGCATCTGTGGATCATTGGTGTATCTGCTTTGACCAAGCAGGACAATGTTTTGTAAATAAGAAATAAGGCTTATTTTGAAAGTAAGGAACAAGGCTGCTAATCACGCCCAAGGAATCTAAAAACAATATACAATTTTTCATTGAACAGGGCTTCTATCCAATTGCTGAAATGCTTCATTGACCTTCACCTAGTCTTGGTATTCTCAGTTTTGTTTCATCTCAACCCTTGTAACTAATTGGAGGCTTATTTTCTTACTGTTCTTCCTGCTTCATTTTAAAAGAAAATGTTTTATATCTCACCATATGCCAAAATTAGTGAGCTAAATGAGTAAATTAGCATATTCAATAGTTTTTGTTTCATACTGAAAGCATGAAGAAAATATGAAGGAAAATGATTTAACAGTAATATTAACAAAAGCAACATAGTAAGTAAAATTGCACAAAAGCTTCAGATTCTGAAGGATTTAAAAGGTGCGTTTGTTTTCAGTCAACTAGACAATGATATGAGTTTTGCTTCAGTGGTAGTTAACCTTTGGAAAGTGACATAAACTCATTAACAAAAAGGCTGGCTGGCAGTTCATGTCTACTCAAAGGCACCTTGAAAGTAAGGCCTGGTGACCTACCTCCAAAAAATCAGGTGCTAAAAACACTTGGAGCACAATTGAATTCTGACCCACATGATATTGCCTTGAGTAAGAATGCATTTTAATTTTATTTTATTGATAAAACAATAATGTTATCTTCAAGATTGTTGGAGTCTTGGTATGGCGCAATATGATAGGCACTGGACTGCTGACCATAAGATTAATGTTTCAAATTCACCAGCTGCTCCTTGGAAACCCGAAAAATGTTGCTAAATTGAAACCCACTTCACAGTATTTAACAACAACAAGATTAGTTTTGTAATATAGAGTAAGTATTTACTTAACACTTTATTTCTCTCTCAGATGATATGTAAAGAGAGATCTATCTATCTATATCTATCTAGTCCTGGTGTGGCACTCTACAAAAAGCACTGTACTGCTAACTGGAAGGTCTGAAGTTCAAACCCACTAGCACCAACCACTCTTCAGAAACCCTATATGGGGTCCCTATATGAGTCAGAACTGACTTGATGTCACTTAAAAACAACAAATTATTATATATATAGTGGTGGTGGTGGTGTGCTTTTGACTCATAGTGACCCTGTAAATCTTTACAGGAGCAGTAAGCCTCATCTTTCTCCGCAGAACAGCTGGTAGTTTCGAACTGCTGACCTTTTGAACTGCTGACCGTGGGGTTAGTAGCTTGACTCGTAACCACTATGATACCAGCTCTCTCTCTCTCTCTCTAAATATACATATATATATATATATACACACACACACACACACATACATCTGATACTATAAATCGAGTTTGTTCTGACCCATAGTGACTGTGTATAGGCTTTCAAAGGAGCTGCTGGTGGATTTGAACTGACGACCATGAGATTCCAATTGACCTTGAAGTCCCGTGCATTATTCTGCAGTCTCTCTCTCTCTCTCTCTCTTTCTCTCTCTCTCACACACACACACCAAAAAAAAAAACACATACACATATATTTGCTTGGTTATGTTCCATGGAGTCGGTTCCAACTCCTAGTGACCCCAAATAGCGTTTCCAAGGCTATAAATCTTTACGGGAGCAAGAAGCCTCATCTTTCTCCCACAGAATGGCTGGTAGTTTCAAATTGCTGACCTTGAGGTGAGCAGCCCATCTTGTAACCAGTACGCTACCAGAGGTATATATATATATATTATTGTTGTTAAGTGCTGTTGAGTCGATTCTGACCCATAGTGACCTGTATAGGGTTTCTGAGGAGCAGCTGGTGAGCTTAAACCCATAAGGCCACACCAGTACTCTTGTCTTTCTCTCTCTCTCTCTCTCTCTCT
>NW_006408928.1:1623603-1636546 GCF_000296735.1 Chrysochloris asiatica | reverse complement strand
AGAGAGAGAGAGAGAGAGAAAGAGAGAAGAGTTTCCTCCGTCACTGTAGGATCAGCACTGGACTTGACTTTGAGTCCCAAGCCACTAGCTTCTCCTCAGAAATCCTATATAGGGTTGTTATGTGTTAGAACCAAATCAATGGCATTCAACAACAACAACATATATTTGAAGGTCTGGTATAGTAGTGAGTTACAAGTCAGGCTGCTAACTGCAAGGCCAGCAGTTTGAAACTACCAGCCACTTTGCAGGAGAAAGGTGACCATTTCTGCTCCAGTAAAGATTTATATCGTAGAAAACCCTATCTATACAGGGTCACTAGTCAGAACTGCTCCAGTGTGGTACCTCCATAGAATAAGTTGTAGAATGCAAACTATCACTGGTTTGAGCTAACCAATGTTCCTTAGAAGAAAGATGAGGCTTTCTGCCCTTGCAACAGATTTCAAAGTCTCAGAAACCCTATACAGGGTCTCAATGAGTCATTATATATATATATAACATTACATATAATATATATATTCAAGTGAAGATTTCAAGCATTGCAGTTCAATTATATAATTGAATATTATATAATTATATAAAATATAATTTGACGACATATATTGTTTTGCTATTAGTTTCAGTTGAGTCAATCATGACTCTCAGTGATCTCATGTGTGCAGAACTGCTCCATAAGGTTTTCAAAGAAGCTCTCATAGTGTAGTGGTTACAAATCGGGCTACTAACCTCAAGGTCAGTAGTTCGAAACAACCAGCTGTTCCACAGAAGAAGGATGAGACTTTCTGCTTCTGTGAAGATTTACAGCCTCGGAAACACTATTAATGGTCACTATGAGTCAGAACCAGCTCCACAGCACACCACCACCACCTTTTAGAAGCAGATTGCCTGGCATGTCTTCCAAGACATCTCTGCTGGGTTCAAACCACCA
Organism: Chrysochloris asiatica; assembly: GCF_000296735.1. NCBI lineage: Eukaryota > Metazoa > Chordata > Mammalia > Afrosoricida > Chrysochloridae > Chrysochloris > Chrysochloris asiatica. The sequence continues at coordinate 1,635,621 of NW_006408928.1, read as the reverse complement.
ACATTTCATTTGGTAATAAAGCTATTAACCAAGTCACATTACCCAAGGATATATATACCTTAACATTGTGCCTAACATATAAAATTTCTTGCTTACCCAAGGATATATATACCTTAACATTGTGCCTAACATATAAAATTTCTTGCTAAGTGCCGTTGAGTTGGTTTTGACTCTTAGTTATCCTGCATAGGGTTTCCAAGGAGCAGCTGGTGAGCTTGACTGCCGACCTTCAAGTTCAAACTGACCTTACAGTTCAGCACATTAACTCACAGTGCCACACCAGAACTGCAACATATGAAAAGTGCCCAATAAAAGCAAGCAGCATCTTCTATGGCTATTATTTCTCTTGCTCAGTTTCTTCAGCATATGATAACAATTTCCCCTTCCTACTATCTCTAGTACGTCCTAATACTTCTTACATCTGAATTATAACATGAATAGAAGCAAGATAGGCCAACTTGGAACCAATAATGCAAGAAGGGAGCTGGAAAGTTTGGAGAGAACCAACACTCTCTGTGACTTGGAAATGGATGCTAAATTAACAATTAAATATGTGAAAGTATAAAGGTAAAAATCAGAGGACAGCTCTATGGAAGAGATTAGTTTTCAATAAATCAGAAGAGAAAACCAATTATTGCTGATAGAAAACTAACAAAACTGTTCCTTTCAGTTTCTTTAAATATGAGTAAGGTGTTTTGTTTTATTTCTTTAAGGCAGAATCTAAACCTTGTGTTATGGAAATATAATGATTATCACTTCTAAAGTTACATGAAAACTGAAGTCAAAGAAAGCATCATCATCTTGATAAAGACTTCAATTAAAAGTAGATTTTAGTCTCTTTTCAGTTTCAGATTGAAATCCTGTGTCATTGGGAAATTACACCATTTACCAGTTCTGGGACCACTAATTTCTATCAAAGGGCAATGCTTTTCTGACACAATCTCTTTCTCAAACCACTCAATTTATCACAACCTAGAGAAGAATGGATACAAGAAATCATTCTTTGGTTAATGAATTTATGCTTCAGGGGTTAACAGATAAACCAGTGCTCCAACTCCCCCTCTTCTTCCTGTTCCTTTTTATCTACATTGTCTCCATGGCAGGAAACTTGGGCTTGGTTTTTTTAATCAGGATCAGTTCTCAGCTTCAGACCCCCATGTATTATTTTCTCAGTAATTTGTCTTTTATAGATCTATGTTACTCTTCTGTCATAATCCCCAAGATGTTGGTGAATTTTGTGTCAGAAAAGAATTTTACTACCTTTCCTGAGTGTATGACCCAGCTCTTTTTCTTCTGCTTCTTTGGTATTGATGACTCTTATATGCTCACAGCTATGGCTTATGATCGCTATGTTGCAATCTGTAACCCCTTGCTCTACAATGTAACCATGTCCCATAGAGTCTGTTTTCTGCTTGCAACTGGTGTGTATATAGTGGGAGCTTTTGGGGCTTTGGTTCACACCAGCTACATATCTAGTCTTTCCTTCTGTGGAACAAATGTTATCCGCCATTATTTCTGTGACATCCTTCCTCTTCTGAATATCTCTTGCTCAAGAGACTACACCAAGGAGCTTTTGGTGATGATTTTGGTTTCATTCAATGTATTCACCTGTGCTATAGCTATCTTAATCTCTTATGCCTTCATCCTTTCCAGCATCCTACATATCCACTCAGCTGAAGGCAGGTCCAAAGCCTTTAGTACCTGCAGCTCCCACCTTGCAGCTGTTGGAGTCTTTTATGGCTCCATCATCTTCATGTATTTCAAGCCACAATCTGTCAGTGACAGAACCCAAGAGAAGGTAGCCTCTGTCTTTTATACAACAGTGATTCCCATGCTCAATCCTTTGATCTACAGCCTCAGGAACAAGGATGTCAAAGAAGCACTAAAAAAGGTTCTGAATGATGGGATACGTTCCAGGTCTGTGTAGAAAACACACTGCTAATATTTGTGATCATCTAAACTTACATTTATGATGGTTTGTGAGTGATTAATTAGATTCAAGTCCAGTCATAATAACGTGGAGTTCAATGTCTGTACTATTTATTTTGATGGTTCTTATTTCCTCATCTGCTGCCCCCACTTACTAAGAACAGATCCCTTCCAGTCTCCCTAATCTCTCAGTCAGCAATGGAATTTTCATTACATCTGCCTCCTTTCTTACCTACTGTCTTAAATTTAGGTGGATTTTTTCTTTCTTTTCTTTTTTTTCCCCCTTTCCTTGTTTTTTTCTTTCTTGTTATTTTACCTTGAACCCTTCCTTTGTGCAATTAATTTTTAAATGAAAATTCTTGATCAAACATAAATTAAATTTTTTAAGATCTAATATTGGCATGAACATGTAAATTCCCCCAGAAATATTTGCATTATAATACATGCCAGGGTTCTGAAATGAACCAACAATGCTAAATGTTAAAGAAAATTTAATTTCTATTATATCATAAAACATAGTATCTTTATATCAAAAGATTTTCAAATATTGTCATAACCATTGGCAATCAGATCTATCTTGAATAAGTCTGAAACAAAGTGAATACGGAGGTACAGACTAACTGAAAAAAAAAAAAAAAAACAACGATTTTTAATACTTGCTATAATTTCATTTTTTTAAGAAAAAAAAAACTTGTTATGTCCTTTGACAAACATTTCATCTTGTAAGTGGAGTCTCAAGATCATTTCCTCCATGAGAATTGTTCTTAATTGCCTAGTATCTATTATGTAATTATTCAGAATAAACTTTAATCTTCATTCCATTCAATAATTTAATAAATAGTTATTGAGTAGCTGTGTGCCAGTCAGTGCTCAAGATGCTGTGAATATAGTAATGAGAAAAAACAAATAAAAATCTCTGGTAGCAAAAAAATGAAGATATGAATGACTTCAAAATCTTCATGGAAAAGTCCACTACATTTTTGAGCCCCCCACCCCCTTTTATGTTACAGACAAAGGTTATAAGTGCTACAGAATAAACAAAATCAGAGAGGAGGACCTAGGTGCCAAGAAAGCAGAGGTTTGTCTCTAAACATACATATCAGGTGTTAAGAAAGCTGATATCTGAATAGACATTTGGGGCATATGAGGCTCAAACTACATGATTGTCTGAAAGAAGAAAATTTCTGACCAAAAAGTAGCTAATGCTATCTCTAAAGCAGGAGCAAATGGTGTCACTGAAGTCCGTTACATTTAAGGAACAGAAAGCTAGTAAATTCACTTAGTCCAGACAGGCAAGGGGCAGGGTGATAGGTGGTGGTGATGTTGGGAGGATAGTTGGGTGAGGTGGCACTTTTTCCTAATGGGAAATTTCAACAGGTGTAATTGTTACTATACATGAAAAGGGAAGTCATTGGAGATGTGTCAAATGTACACTTAGCTTCCTATGAAGGGACTCCTAAACTTGTTGCTACTTAGTCAATTCTGTTTAATAGTGACCTTATAGTTGTTGTTAAGTGCCACCTAGTTGGTTCCAATTCATAATGACCTTGTATAGGGTTTCCAAGAAACAGCTGGTGGGTTTGAACTGTTGACTTTGTAGTTCACAGTCCAGTGTTGTTAGGACAGAGTAGAATTTCCTTATAGTGTTTCCAAGACTGTACATTTTAATGGAAGCAGTCTGCAACCTTTTTCTCACAATGAGCAGCTGGTGGAATTGAACTGTCCACGTTTTGATTTAACAATTGCAACACTACAGCTCATTGAAGGAACTCTTAACTGGTCATAATTAGGACAATCAGAGCATCAAAATAAATATTAAGATGACTTACAAGATTTCATGAAACTACACTAAAATAATATTAAGAAAGAAAACAAGGAAAACACAAACTCAAAATATCATGCCACATATTACTTATTAATAATAAAGGTAAAATAGGTGCTATTAAAATGTTAACCTTCAGTGAAAACTACCTAAAACAAATTGCTAAACTTAATCATTAGCAATGTCACACAATGGCACCATGTGCCTTGATGTGACACAATATCACCATGTGCAAGAAAAAGAATGCTTAACTTGAGTCTAATGATAAGCAAAATATAACACAACCCCCCAAATGAGGAAAATCTGCAAAACAACTAACAATGATTCTTTTGAATGTCAATGTCACAAAAGATAGAAAATATCAGAGAATAATACTAGATTAATATAGACTACGGCAGGGCAAGGAACATCATTCATGGGCCATGCTAAATTGTCAGCTTAAAAATCACATTTAATTAACTCTCCCCTAATGTGATGGCTGGCATGGCGCTGTGGGTTAATGCACTGGACTTCAATGTCAGTTGGACTACAAGGTTGGTGGTTCAACTTCACTAGCTGTTCCTCAGAAACCCTATACAGGGTCTCTAGGGGTCAGAACTGATTTGATGGTACTTAACAATAACAACAATGTGATGGCTGGAATTGCACTGCTTGGCTGAGTTGGATCAAATGATGTTGCAGGTCTTATATGGCCAGTGGGACAGATGTTCCTCACTCCTGGACTAAGGGGACATAATCACTAAATGTCATAACTGAATTGAATCCTAGATTATAAAACAAAAACTAAATGAAAACTGACACATTATGAGCAAGTGAAAAAAGTTGGAATGTGAATTGTGTATAATTACATTCAATTATACAATTGCACTAATGTTAAATTTACTGAGTCTAGTAATTGTACAGTGGTTATGTAGAAGAATATCTTTATTCTTAGAAGATAGTGTGCTGAAGTATTTAGGCATAAAATGTCATGATGTCTGTAACCATCTCTAAAATGCCTATGTAAATCTTGATCTAAACCTAACAATTTTTACAAATGTTAAACCAAAATGAATAATATATATTCAAATGGAGAACAACATTATAAAACTTTTAGTGGAAACTATAGGTAAAATTCTTTAAGATCTCAGGCTAAGTAACAGGTTTTTGGACATAATACCAGAAGCACAGTACATAATAAAAATTAATAACACTTCATAAAAATCTAAACTTTTGTTTTGTGAAAGACCTGTTAAGAGGTGAAAACAGTAAGCTACAGATGGACAGAATATAATAATAAATCATGTTTTTCAATAGATTTATATCCAGAATATATAAAGAATTCTCAGAATGAAGTAGTTTTTTAAAAAATTGAAACTACCAAAGATAAAAAGAAGCTAAGATACATTTTGCCTAAAAAGTACAATGATGACTAATAATTGCACTCCTGATCCTTTATTCCAGAGTAGTGAGGAAACCTGGACACAAATGTTCATACAAGATTTACTAATAATAGGGAAAGGCTGGGAATACACAAAATGGTCAATGGTTAAACAAGCCATAGCATATCCATACAATGAATCCTCCTTGACAATAAAAAGGAATGGATTATTTATAGATCCAACAGCAGGGTATTATGCTGTTATTCTGTAGGATTATGCTAGACTGCAAGGACAGCTTGAACCTGCAGTGGTCCAAACCAGAATCTGGTCCTCAGAAACCCTATGCAGTGTTGATATGAGTCAGAACTGACTCTAATGAACTTGACAAACACACTGAGAAGTAAAAGAACCAAGGGAAATATAAAAACATTCTCCAAAGTATGATTTCATATATATAACATTCTTGAAATAACAAAATTATAGAGCTAGGGTAAAGAAGAGTAGTTGTCAAGGTAGATTGGGGCATGGGTGTGCACCTGTAAAAAGGTAGAACAAGGAGCATTTTATCTGGTGATGTAACTATTATGCATCTTGATTGTGGTTAAAGAAATCTACACATGTTGATAAAATGGCACAGAATGATTCATAAGAGAAGAATAGCAGAATAACTATGGCAGAAGGTAAAACTGATCATTTAGAAACTAACTCATGCATTTCCCTCCAACACATCTCAGATAAAAACATGGCTTGGTAAATATTAAAAGAAAGCAAAGATCCAAGAATACATTCCATGCGATGTAACATATTTCTAAAATAAGTTACAGAAATAATGGAAGTGGAATATAGAGGTGGAAAATAACTAAGAAAAGAAAAACAATGCTAGAAGGAAACACGCATGATTGAAAACATGAATATTTAAAGAAAACTTGAAGTTTTGAAGGGGTCATCAGTAACACAATTAGTCATGAGCTCAAAAATAATAAAAACATTATCCATATCTCCAGAAAGAACATGCTGTCTACCTAGAAATGAGAATTAGACTGGCATCAAACTTCTCCTAGCAATACAATGACAAATTAGTCAATATGGCAAATGCTACAAAGTTCTAATGAAATGTATGCTAAATGCAGGGTTTCCTTAGCAGCCCAACTATTATCAGAAAGTATGTTCTCTGAATATAACACACTAAAGTATATAATAAAATAAAACCTTTGAACAATTCTTTAGATTAGAAGAAAATGAAATGAAAGTTCATAGATGATACAGAAAGCATTTTTTAAAAAAATGTAATAACTACAGATATAACCACAACCTTAAAACTTTATTACACTATGCAAGCTTGTATAAATTAAATATTCAACTTCAGAAAAAAGAAAATCAGCAAGATAAAAATGTAACTAAATAAAAATAAAATCAGGAAGTGACCAATTAGAAATTTAAATGGAATAGTCTTGATAAATATGATAAATTGTGTGTTCTTTATAAAATAACAAAGCTCAGGCAGAAATTTCCAAGGAAAAATGTAGGTAGATAGCTATAGGAATCAGAAAGACAATATAATTACAGATACAATAAAGAACAAAAAAATGCATGAGGGTATACTACCTACATAAATAAATTTGAGGAAAGAATGGGAGAGCTCATAGGTGAGACCAGGGTCTTCATGACAAATGCAGATTGGCTAGCTGTGCTCTGCTCATTTAGCTGGAAGGAGTACTGTGAAAAGTCAGAGGAAAGAGGTGTGGGAAGCTCTCAGCAGTTATTTGAGCCTAAGCCAGTGAATTTGCTGCCCATAAGGTTGCTATGAGTTGGTACTGACTCAATGAAACCTAACAACAACAACAACAATCATGAATGCTACTAAACTATGACCAAGGCAAGTCCTATGTGACACATGCAAGAAAAGTGTGGTTGCTGAAAAAAAAGAAATTAGAAAAGGTAGCAGGACAAGTGGCTCTTCTAAATATGAAGATTAAAAAACAGAGAAATGAAAGTGTAACTACTGTGAACAAAAAAAAAAAACCTTACAGCCGACCATTAAGTAGATGGGAAAAACCAAAATGTTAACTAGAAAAAAAATGCTGTGGTGAAGGTTTCAAATATTGCTCACAGCAGAGGCAGAATAGTTAGTTTCTGCTCAGGTGAATAAGCTAATTTAAGTAATAAAAATGTACTCCAGAGTAAGATCATGGATCATGTAAAAGCTTGGAAACTGTTGAAAGTTGACAAAGAAAAGACACAGAAGAAGCAAAGTGAAACCTCTACTTCAAAAAACACACATTCAAAAGTCCATTACATTGGTGACACTGCGCTTCTCTGACCAGGCAACTCAGGTAGGGAAGTCTCCAGGGAAAAGGGGCAGAATCGCACATACGCAACCTCTGTCTAGCAGACAGACAGCCTTTGAACAAACATAAGATCTTATATTTCAACAGTCTGAACTTGTTTTTTAAAAAGATCAAATTGCTGACAAATTACAGGCATTTTAAGCTTTTGCCTGCCTGCACGTACCTTCAGCTTCCGCACCCGCACCGGCAAGTGCCTCTGCCCCCTGCAGACACTGGAATGCAAGGCTAGAGCAACCTCACGTAGGAGGCTGCATTTCCAGAGGAAAGGATAACAAACCTAAACAAATAGAGATGGATATCAGGAAAATTGGAGTACCCACGGTGCAGAGAGACTGAGAGAGGCATTCTTTACGTCATCAAATATGGACACTGCCTCCCTCCAGCCATTACCCCAGCCCTCTACAGCCCCAGCCTAGACCAGCCCTCTGACAAGCCACCAAGGCTCAGGAATGCCCAAGGCACAAGCCTGCCAACTGAGGCCAAGGCCCTCCCAAGACCCAGATACTCCCACTGAGGTCAAGGCCTGCCCTGAGGCCCAACATGCCCACAGACTGGTCACAAAGGCCCAGGCCCAACCAAGTCCCAAATCACATACCCACTGCCGCCGAGGTCCAGGGCCACCAAGGCCCAACCCACCATGCAGCCAGGTAGCTGAGGCCCAGTGCCCCTGAGACCCAACCCGTCCATCCAAGGCCCAAATCACCCGCCCAAAGCCCAACCCTCCTGCAGCCCGGCCGCTGACATCCAGGCCACCAGAGGCCCAACCCGCCCACCCGAGGCTAAAACCAGTGACCTGAGGCCCAACCCTCCTGCAGCCTGGTTGCTGCTGTCCAGGCCCCCAGAGGCCAAACCTGCCCACCCGAGGCCCAAGCCTCCTACAGCCCGGTTGCTGACTCCCAGGCCCCCAGAGGCCCAAACTGCCCATCCTAGGCTCAACCGCCTGCCCAAGGCCCAAACGGCCCGCCGCAGAGGCTGACGCCCAACTGAGGCTCAAAAAAGTTACTCTGAGTTAAACAATAAGAAGCGTGAAAAGGGAAGACCACATCCTGATCACATATTCCTGGAGGTAATCAGAAAACATAAAAAATTACCTAAACACAAAATTAATTAATTATTAGGGCCACAGATAAACATTAAACATGCCCAAGAAGCAAAAGCAGATGACCATATCGGCACATGTCCAGAAAAAAGATAAAATATCTGAGATAAATGAATCAGAAGTAGACCTTCTCTCCCATGCTGGAAGGAGGGCAGGCCTTGGAGATACCTGAGAAAGAATTCAGAAAAAATGATTATAAAATGTCTCAAAACACTTTACAATGGATTTGAGAAAAATAAGGAAGAAGTCAGGAAAGCACTACAGAAAAAATCAAACAAGACAGATACAGCATTGGTAACAATCCAAAGCCTACAGAAAGAGGTCCAAACAATCAACAACAAAATGGCAGAAATAGAAAACTCCCTAAAAGGGCAGAGGAACAGAATAGATGAGATGGAAGGAAGAATCAGTGAGCTGGAAGACAAGTCTCTCAATACCACTAAGCTAGAAGAACAAACCCAAAAAGGATAAAAAATTCAGAGGAAGGTCTAAGATTCATGTTGGACAACATGAAGAGGAATAACCTAAGAATTATTGGCATTCCAGAACAAAATGAGTCACACAAGTCCACAGAGGAAATAATTGAAGAACTATTGGAATAAAATTTCTCTAACATCCTCAAGGGCGAAAAGATAGACATCCAAGAAGCCCAATGAAGTCCAGGAAGGGTGGACCCCGAAAGAGAAACACCAAGACATATCAAAGTCAAGCTCTCCAACTAAAAGACAAGGAGACACTCCTGAAAGCAGCAAGAGAAAACAGAAGGGTCACATACAAAGGCAAACAAGTCAGACTAAACTCAGATCTCTCAGCAGGAACCATGCAAGCGAGAAGGCAATGGAGAAACATATATAAAACCCTGAAAGAAAATAATTGCCAATCAAGAATATTCTATCCAGCAAAGCTATCAATCAAATATGATGGTACAATCAAAACATTCCAGGATAAACATAAGCTATGATATTTTACCAAAGGCAACCCTGTGCTACAAAACATCCTAAAGGGAGTTTTGTGGACTGAGAACCAACAAGAACAGACAACAACCAGTGATTGATCTACGTGGCAGCACCTCCCTGAATTAAGTCAACAGAAAGAAGAATTGTTAAAAAACAAAACTGTAAGAACAAACTCAGAGACTTTGGGAGGTCAGTCTATGACCAAAACAAGTACAATGTAAAAGAAGGTAAACACGTAGGAAAAGAGATCCAGATAGTGAGAAGTTTAGGTAGATTACATGATAAAATAGACTGCACTAAATGGACAGAAAACTCAATGGACTTTAAGGCAACTTCAATGAAAATTAACACTTCACAATAAACCAAGAGAATGAGAATCCAAGAAGAATATTAAAATATTAAAACTATGAGGAAACTCATGAGAAAGAACACAAAACCCATGAATTCAACAAAGAAAGACAAACAGAACAAAGAAGAAGCAACACCACACACACACACACACACACACACACACACAAATGCAATGACAGCAATTAATCAATACCTACTGATAATTACACTTAATGTAAATGGATTAAATGCACCTGTTAAGAGATGGAGGGTGGCAGAATGGATAAGAATACAAGATCCTTCAATATGTCTGTAAGAGACGCATCTCACACACAGAGACAAAAACAGATTAAAAGTCAAAGGATGGGAAAAAATATACCAAGCTAATTGCAATAAAAAGCAAACAGGAGTTGCAGTGCTAATCTCGGATAAAATAAACTTTAAGGCAAAAGCCAGCATAATAGATAAAGATGGACATTATCTCATGATTAAAGGGACAATTGAACAAGATGAAATAACCATATTAAATATCTATGCTCCCAATGAAAGAGTGCCAAAATATATAAAACAAACTCTAATAGATTTGAAGAAAGAAATAGATGAATCTACAATAATAGTGGGTGATTTTAATACACCACTTTCAAAAATGGATAGAACAACCAGAAGAAAACTTGACAAAGACAGAGAAGAACTAAACAACACAATCAGCCAACTGGACCTCATAGATGTGTACAAGAGCATTCAACCCAAGAACTGCACAATACACTTTCTTTTCTAGTACACATGGAACATTCTCCAGAATAGAATGTTGGATTAAGGACCTAAATGTGAATACCAGAATTATGAATGCCATCAATGAAAAACTCAGGACAAATGTGAGGTCACCAATTATGGGAATACATAGACTACAAAACATTTTGAAAGTCACACAAACAAAAATAGATAAAGTAGATGAGTGGGACATACTAAAAATTAAAAATGTATGTATATCAAATGACTTCACCAGAAGAGTAATGGGAAAAAATGTTTTGCAATGACATATCAGACAAGGGTCTCATTTCTAAAATATACAGGAAACTACAACACCTCTGCAAGAAAACGACAAATAACCCAATTAAAAAGTGGGCACAGGTTATGAACAGACACTTCACTAAGGAAGAGATCAGGGCAGCCAATAAACATATGAAGAAATGCTCACGATCACTAACCATTAGAGAGAGGCAAATCAAAACAACAATGAGATATCATCTCACACCAATAATAACAGCAAAGATGAAAAATGTAGAGGACAATAAATGTTGGCGGGGATGTGGAGAGATTGGGACATTCCTGCATTGCTTGTGGGACTGCAAAATGGTCCAACCTCTCTGGAAAACAATATGGCATTTCCTCAGAAGGTTGAAAATAGAAATACCTTATGATCCAGCGATTCCTCTACTTGGTATTTACCCACAAGAAAAACGAGCCACAACACGAGAAGATATATGCACACCAATGTTCATAGCAGCACTATTTACAATAGCAAAAAGATGGAGCAGCCAAAGTGCCCATCAACTGAAGAATGCATAAACAAATTGTGGTACATACACACAATTGAGTATTATGCTACCTTGAAGAATAACAAGGAAGCAGTAAGCCACCGCATAACATGGATGAACCTTGAGGACATTATGGTTAGTGAAATTGGTCAGTCACAAAAAGAAATATTGCATAGGACCACTATTGTAAAAGACTAAGAAAAAGAAACCATACTAAAGGGGGAAAGGGGGAAGTCTATGTTGGTTGCTGGGAAGTTGGTGATGGGTGGGGGGAGGGGGAAAGGGTGGAGCACAGGGTGGGAATTCGACACAGGAGAGCTTAGGTGCTGGAGAGTGGGGCAATATGCAGGGAGGGAGAGGGAAGTGGAGGAATGGGGCAGATGGGAGAAAAATTGAGCATGTTTGAATGGGTTAAGTGGAACAGAGATAAAGGATGATATATGCACAGCCTTGGAACTGCAGGGTTCTGGGGTACAGGGATTGAGTCATGGTTGGAGTGGGGGAGGGGAGGAATGGTGTTAAGATGCTTGGCTGCTTTTTGAATCTTGGTTTTCCTTGCATTATAATATAGAGTAGACACTGGAGGGGGAGAGAAAGGAATAGTCAGAAACATCACCATAGAAGGCTTGTAAGTC
>NW_006408928.1:1620241-1622108 GCF_000296735.1 Chrysochloris asiatica | reverse complement strand
AAAAAAAAAAAAAAAAGAGCTAGCGGGAAGTAACTGCTGTAAGTCATGTGATTATATTTTCAATAAAAATAAAGTTTGAGTTTCATAAAAAAATTTTTAAAAATTTGACCTTGTGGTTAGTAACCCAACACAACTCACTACAAAACCAAGACCCCTTCAAAAACACTATGTTGTTGCTAAGTGCAGTTGAGTTGGTTCCAACTCACAGTGATTCTGTAAAGGATTTTGTAGAGTGACTGGTGAGATTGAATTGCCAACCTTGTGGCTCAAACTGACCTTTCTGTCAAGTGTTTATCCATACCAGCACTCAAAAATACTATAGACAAATTCTAAAAGAATTTTAAAGCACTCCTAGTTACCTATGAAAAGTCAGAAAAGAGATTTTACAATTAAAAGTAAAGAGGATAAGAAAGAAAACAAATGATAAAATGGCATGAAAATGATGATGCAGATTGCATGATAGAATTCTGCAAAATCAATGATTAGTGCATTTCCAATACCTTCCTTAGAAAGCATAAGACACATGGAGCTCACCAGGTGAAACACAGAAATCAAATTGATTACATCTGTGGAAGGAGGAGGTGGAAAATCTCCATATCATCACTCAAACAAACGCCAGGAGCAGAATGTGGAAAAGACCATCAATTGTTCATGTCCAAATTCAAACTAAAGCTGAAGAAAATGAAAACATGCCCATGAGAGCCAAAATATGGCCTTGACTATATCCCACCTAAATTTACAGATCATCTGAAGAACAGATTTGATACATTAAACACCAAAGAGTGAAGATCAGAAGAGTTGTGGGATGACATCAAGAGCATCATACAGGAAGAAAGTAAAAAGTCATTAAAAAGACAAGAAAGAAGGAAAAGATCAAAAGGGATGTCAGAAGAGACATAGAAACTTGCTCTCCAGTGTAGAGATGCTAAGGCAAATGAAATAAATGTGGTACAAGAGTTGAACAGAACATTTCAAAGGTCAGCTCCAGACGTCAAAGTCAAATATTACAATAAAATGTGCAAAGATCTTGAATCAGAAAACCAAAAGGGAAGAACACGCTCAGCATTTCTCAAGCTGGGGCAACTGAAGAAAAAATTCAAGCCTCGACTTTTGTTATTGAAGAATTCTCTGGGTAAATTATTGAATGATGCAGAAAGCGTCAAAAGAAGATGGAAGGAATGTACAGAGTCACTGAACCAAAACAAAATGGTTGATGTTCAATAATTTCAAGAGGTAGCATATGATCAAGAGCCAATGATACTGAAGGAAGAAATCCAAGGTGCATTGAAGGAATTGGCAAAGAGCAAGACACCAGAAATTGATGGAACAAAAATTGAAAACATTCAAGAAAGTGAGGTGGCACTGGAGGAACTCACTCATATACACCAAGACATTTGGAAGACAACTGTCTGGCCAACTGACTGGAAAAGATCCGAATTTGTGCCTATTCCAAAAAGAGGTGACCCTATGGAATGTAGAAATCATTGGAGAATATATTTGATATCCCATGTGAGTAAAACTTACGAAAGATAATACAGAAATGGCTGCAAGCATATATTGACAGAGAACTTCCAGAGGTTCAAGCCAGATTTAGAAGAGGATGTGGAATGAGGGATAGCATTGTTAATGTCCAATGGATCTTGGCTGAAAGCAGAGAATACCAGAAAGAAGTTTACCTGTGCTTTATTGACCATTCAAAAGCTTTCAATTACGTGGATCATGACAAGCTATGGACAACATTGCCAAGTATGAGTATTCTGGAACACTTAATTGTGCTGATGAGGAATCTGTACAGGGACCAAGAGGCAGTTTTTCGAACAGAACATGGGAACATTGAATTGTTTAAAATTAAGAAAGGTGTGTGACA
>NW_006408928.1:1618757-1619531 GCF_000296735.1 Chrysochloris asiatica | reverse complement strand
GAACAATTTTTGATAAGGTGGAGCGTCAAAGAAAAAGAGGAAGACCCTCAGTGAGATGGCTTGGCAAAGTGGCAGTATCAATGGGCTCAAGCGTGGCAACAATTGTGTGGTTGGCCCAGGACCAGGCAGTGTTTTATTCTGTTGTGCATAGGGTCTGTATGAGTTGGTACTGACTCTATGGCATCTAATAACAACAACAAGCACTAATGTGGACTCCTGGTGTTGCGCTGTAGGATCAACACTGGACTTTGAACTGCAATGTCAGCAGTTCAAACCCACCGAGTGCTCCTAGGAAGCCCTATACAGTGTCACTATTAGTTGGAGCCAAGTCCATGACACTTAACAACAACAATTACAACATCACTAACATATTAAAAAATTATTGGTGTTAGCTCCCATTTACTTTGCTCCAATTAATTAGGGACTATTTATAACTGAACAGTGTTATGCCACATTCATGGACATTGGTATGCTTGTGTTCATTGTTGCTGCTAGTAATTCAATCTATCTCAGTTATAGTGTTTCTCATTTAGGCTTTCTATTTTACCAATAATGATGTAATTTCTAGTGGTTATTTCTTGTAGACATATCCAAAGTAAGTAGATTGATGTATTGCCATTATCTTCTAAGGAGAATTCTGTTCTTATTTTTTTTTTCTAAGGCTGATTGGTCCTTCTAGTGGTTTGTAATATAATCAATATTATTCACTAGCGTAGTGGTTACGAATCGGGCTGCGAACCTTAAGGTCAGCGGTTCGAAACTACCAGCTGCTCC
>NW_006408928.1:1616210-1617348 GCF_000296735.1 Chrysochloris asiatica | reverse complement strand
TACTCCCGTAAAGATTTACACCCTCGGAAACCCTGTACAGGGTCGCTATGGGTCGGAACCGACTCGACGGCACTTAACAACAACAACAACATCAACATTTTAAAACACCCTTTTTTAAAAAATAAATAAATAAATAAAGATTTACTGTGAACTCAGTGAAAGTTGACAGGGCAGATCATCAATTTTACACTCAACAAATCATATTTTGTTTCATTGCAATGATTAAAATACTATTCATGCCCAATCAATTATCAGTATTTATCTCTATTCCCCCTTTTTTGGGGGGAGGGGTGTACACATACCACACAGAAAATATATATTCATTTAAATGCCCAAAGGACACTTTTTGCAAGTCAACTTCCTGCCCAAAGGAACACATTCATGCTCTATCTCTCTATACCTTCCACCTAGCCATCTCTGTTGTCACCACTTCTCTGGTTAGGATCCCTCATTCAGCTCATGCTCTTCCCCCTTGATGGTCCTAGGGTCCTCTGTTCAAGAAGTGAAAGTTTAACTGCCTTCCCTTTTAGTTTCAAACCTTCTACATTTGTCGTTTTGACAATTGTAATTATTCATGATAATAATTACTCAGTATTGAATCATAAAATCTTCTCCCTATCCTCCCTCATCCCCTTTCACAAGACTTATATGTATAAGAGGAAAACTTTTCAGTTGAATTCTACCTTACCCCCTTGTTCATAAACTAAACACATTCATGAACACTTGTAAATCAGACTCTTCATGCCTTCATAGCCTCCCATTTTTGATAGCCAATATCTTAAGTTGTTCATACCTATCAACCCAGTGTACTGAGGAGACAAGCTTGACCCTTGATAGGAAGAATCCTTCCCTTTCAGTTGGCATTTTGAGCAACTACATCCATAAACAAAAGTCCAGTTCATCAAATTGTAACAATTTATGCTATCTCCCTGTATCAAACTTCTTTATCTTCATCTGGTTGAGTTCTGGTCATCCAAGCTAGGTCAAATAGGTACTATCTGCAAGTTTGAGAGTTATTGCATGCCTCACCCCACTTAAGATGAGTTGTCACTTCACTCTCAATTCTAGCCTCGAGTGGCTAATTCAGTGGCTAATTAATAAACTTTGGAGGTACAAAGACAAATACAATGTGCAATAT
>NW_006408928.1:1613707-1615150 GCF_000296735.1 Chrysochloris asiatica | reverse complement strand
TACCCAGCATGACATCTTTCTCCAACGATTGTTTCCTCCAGACAATATGTCCAAAGTAGGAGAGACGAAGCTTAGCCATCCTGGCCTCCAAGGAGCACTCTGGCTGCACAGAATCATATAAACCAATAAAAAGTAAAAGCATCAAAATGTAAAGTTATTGTTCCTTGACATATCCTCAAGCTGCATTGGTTTGAAAATGACCATGAAAATTGTACCCAGGATTATTTTTACACCACAACAATGTACCTGCTCATTACTTAAGTGTAACAAGGACTTTCCTATGAGAAATTAATTGGGAAATCTACCTCATCCACTCAACAGCCTTGATTATAACACTCAGGTTTTATGATTTTATTCCTCAAATTCAAAGAATGTTTAAAAGGAACACAATTTATATCCCTCAATAAGAAGACACAATTCTCAGGGGATGGTTTAGTAAGACAGATACACCACTTTCAGTGGTGTACAGGAAATCTATAGGGTAATTTAAAAAAAAAAAAAAAAAGCCTAAAGCAAACTATTTCATCCTGTGGCCAATACTTGGAAATTAAAAGGCATGAACTCTTGATATACTAAACAAGTTAAATAAGTATTTGAGGCATTAGGATTAGTGCAAAAGGAAAAATAAAAGCAAATCTCAAATTAGTACAATTATATGAGTCCCATTTACATGTCATTTTTTAAATGGACAGTGCAGAAAATGGTACAGGAACAAATATGGGAAACAATAAGCAAGAAAAGAAAAAAGATATAAGAAAACTTTCGTAACTGAAACTTGAATCTTAAATGGAAAGGGATAATATTTAGCAGAGTATAAGTAATTAAACAGAAATTATATAATTAGTTAAAACTCCCTTATATTTGTATACTTAGTTATTAACTTCAAGAAAAATATTTAAGACCCAAGAAAGAAATAGTTTGATAAATGAAAAAGGAGACTTAGACTGACTTCAAGCATCTTTCCACAGCAATAGCATGTCGCAAATTTTATTAGGTTCTGAAGGAAATGTATGATAAATCCAGCCCAATGCAAATTTCCAAATAATTTTAAATATCTAAAATAATTATTTTAAAAATATGAATTCTACTTGGGTGAAAGTTTGCATTTTTTATGGGTGAGCTTTTAGCATGTCTTCAAAGAGCCAATGATTTCTTCATTGCTTGTATTTTTCTTGTTGTTGTTAAGTGCCATCGAGTCGGTTCCAACCCATAGCGACCCTGTACAGGGTTTCCGAGGGTGTAAATATTTACGGGAGAAGAAAGCCTCATCTTTCTTCCACGGAGCGGCTGGTAGTTTCGAACTGCTGACCTTAAAGTTCACAGCCCAATTCGTAACCACTACGCTACCAGAGCTCCTTTAGAAAAATATGTGAAATTCTCAATATTAACTGTAAAATGACAACAGCAAAGAAAAGAAAGGGCAGAGTCATTAATAGCATTTCA
>NW_006408928.1:1611865-1613077 GCF_000296735.1 Chrysochloris asiatica | reverse complement strand
CTCTTTCATTGGGAGCATAGATATTTAATATGGTTATTTCATTTTCTTCAATTGTCCCTTTAATCATGAGATAATGTCCATCTTTATCTATTATGCTGGCTTTTGCCTTAATGTTTATTTTATCCGAGATTAGCACTGCCACTTCTGTTCGCTTATTATTGCAGTTAGCTTGGTATATTTTTTCACATCCTTTCACTTTTAATCTGTTTCTGTCTCTGTGTGTGAGATGGTGAGATGCATCTTTTGCAGACAGCATATTGAAGTATCTTGTTTTTTTTTTTTTATCCATTGTGCCACCCTCCGTCTCTTTATAGGTACATTCAATCCATTTACGTTCAGTATAATTATCGATAGGTATTACTTATTTGTTGTTATTATATTCGTTTTTTGTGGTGTTGCTGCTTCTTTGTTCTGTTTGTCTTTCTCTGTTGAATTCATGATTTGTGTGGTCTTTCTTGTGCATTTCCTTATAGCTTTCAATGTTTTCATATTCTTCTTGGATTCTCATTCTCTTGGGATGCTGTGAAGTGTTAATTTTCTTTGAGCTTGCCTTATGGTCCATTGAATTCTCTGTCCATTTAGTGCAGTCTATTTTATACTGTAATTGACCTGACCTTCTCCCTATCTGTGTCTCTTTTCCTATGTGTTTACCTTCCTTTACACTGTACTTTTTTTTTTGTCATAAACTGACCTCCCAAAGTCTATGAGTTTGTTCTTATAGTTTTGTTTTGTTATTGATTATTCTTTTTGTTGACTTAATTCAGGGAAGTGCTGCCACGTATGTCAGTCTCTGGATGTTATTTTTTCTTGTTGGTTCTCTGTCCACAGAACTCCCTTTAGGATGTTTTGTAGTGCAGGATTGGTTTTGGTGAAATCCCATAGCTTCTGTTTATCCTGGAGTGTTTTGATATCACCATCATATTTGATTGATAGCTTTGCTGGATAAAGAGTTCGTGTTTGGCATTTTTTTTTTTTTTTCTTGCCAGGTTTTATATATGTCTCCCCATGGCCTTCTCGCTTGCATGGTTCCTGCTGAGAGATCTGACCTTAATCTGACTTGCTTGCCTTTATATGTGACCTTTCTGTTTTCTCTGGCTGCTTTCAGAAGCGTCTCCTTATCTTTGAGTTTGGAGAGCTTGACTATGATATGTCTAGGTGATTTTCTTTTGGGGTCTGCCCTTCTTGGAGTCCGTTGAGCCTCCTGTACGTTTA
>NW_006408928.1:1607091-1611765 GCF_000296735.1 Chrysochloris asiatica | reverse complement strand
ACTAATTGACACTAAAACGAAATCTTATAAAAACTGAAAATTCATTTATTAATCTTAAGAGATATAAATATTAAAAAATGTATAATGAACACTATCATAATGACTTGCACAGAGAAAACTTGAGTACATTTCTTTCACAAGTAAATGGTAAAGTTCTTCTAAAATGGCCTTTGTTGCTAAGTGATATCAAGTTAATTCTGACTCATAACGATTCTGTATAGGGTTTGGTGAGTGGCTGATGGGCTTGAACCTCCATGCTTGCAGTCAAAACCAACCTTTCAGTCTAATACTTATCCTACATTGCCATACCCAGATCGTATTTGGCATAAAATTCACATTTGGAGTTTTACTGAATTCAAGACTAAAACATATATAAGTAGCTCAAGGGTATCACTGATATTATTTTCAGTATT
Organism: Chrysochloris asiatica; assembly: GCF_000296735.1. Taxonomy (NCBI): domain Eukaryota; kingdom Metazoa; phylum Chordata; class Mammalia; order Afrosoricida; family Chrysochloridae; genus Chrysochloris; species Chrysochloris asiatica. Next base: position 1,611,352 of record NW_006408928.1, on the reverse strand, counting down.
TTGAGTTCTTTTTGCCAGAAACATTACTTATAACAAAATATTGGTTTAATGCCACTATTTCTCTTTTTATAAGCATATGTAAATAACTTCTCAAATAGTGATTATATTATATATGCTTTTTGGGTTTTGAGAAAAATTAGATGAGAAAATTAAAACAAAACAAATAAGTCAAATACTTTGTACTAAAAACACAATCATTTCTAGTTTGCTGTTTAAATGCTCTTCTATCAAATAGTATTAGAGTCCTATTGCAGTAATGTAGGATGAGCCCTGGACTGCCAACCAAAATGTAGATGGTTCAAACCCACGAGCACTCCTTGGAAACCCTACCTAGTGTCACTATTAATTGGAACTAACTTGATTGGGATATATATACGAATTCTCTATTATTTAAAACAATGATGAAAATTTAGTTTGAGAAAGGAATCACACAATAATTGGTAAGAGTAAAAGATTGTCACTAATAGATAGATATAGAAACCAAGATAGGCTGTTGCTATAGTTGTTGGTAAGTCTTAAACCACTTGTCTGTCACTTTGTCATACTGTGGTGGCTTGCATGTTGCTGTGAATCTGGAACCCATGCCACAGGTATTTTAAATGCCAGCATGGTCACCCATGGTGAACAGTTTTCAGCTGAGCATCCAGATGAAGACAGACTAGGAAGAAGGACACACAGACTACGTCCTAATATTTAGTCACTGAAAACCTTATAAACTGCAGTGGAGCACTGTAAACACCAAAACATAGAATTTTGAAACATGATGAAGAGCACCAGAATATTGTCAGATATAGTACCAAAAGAAACATCCCTCATATTGGAAGGCTCTCAAAATATGACTGTGAAAGAGCTGCCTCCTCAAACTAGAGTCAATGGTGATAATGGAGCAAAGCTTTCAAAACCTTTATTTGCTGATGCGGCACAACACAAAATGAAGATAAACAGCTATAATTAGCTATTAATAACCAGGACATGGAATGTACATAGTATGAATCTCTAGGTAATTAGAAATTGTCAAAATTAAATGGAAAGCATAACATTGACATCCTAGGCATTAGTGGCTGAAATTGATTGGAGTTGTCCAATTTTAATCTTACAAGCACAAGGTTTACTATTCTGGAATGATGAATTGAAGAGAAATGGCGTAGCATTCATCATTAAAAAGAACATATCATAATCTGTCTTGATATACAATGCAGTCTATAATAGAAAAATATCCATATGCCTACAAAGAAGACCATTTAAAACCACAATTATTCAAATTTATGCACCAATTACTAAAGCCAGTGATGACCAAAATGAAGAATTCTACCAACTTCAGTCTGAAATTGATCAAATATGTAATCAAGATATATTTATAATTACTGCCAACTGGACTGAAAACATTGGAAACAAAGAAGAAGGAACAGTAGTTGGAAAATATGGCCTTAGTGATAGAAATGATGCAAGAGCTTGCATGACAGAATTTTATAAGACCCATGACTTCATTGCAAATACCATTTTTATACAACATAAAAGATGACTATACACATGGAACTTGTCATATGGAGTACATAGGAATCAAATTGACTACATATGTGGAAAGGGAGTGGAAAAGCTAAAACAAGGCCAAGATAGACTGTGGAACAGACAATCAATTGCTTTTATGCAAGTTCAGAGTGAAGCTGAAGAAAATTAAAACAAGTTCACAAGAGCCAAAATATGACCTTGAACATGTTTTGAGATCCCACCTGAATTTAGAGATTATCTAAAGAACAGATTTGACGCACAAGACTCTAAAGACCAAAGACCAGAAGTGTTGTGCAGTGACATCAAGAACAATTAAAGGAAGAAAGCAAAGATAATTAAGAAGATAAGAAACAAAGAAAAGACCAAAATGGATGTCAGAAAAAACTCTGAAACTTGCTCTTCAGCATAAAAATGCTAAAGCATTTGGAAAAAATGCTGAGGTAAAAGAGCGGAATAAATAATTACAAAGGTCATCTTGAGAAGACAAAGTCAAATATCATAAAGGAAATGTGAAAAGACCTGGATTTAGAAAACCAAAATGGAAGAACAGGCTCATCATTCTTCAAGTTGAAGGTACTGATTAAAAATAAATAAATAAAAAAAAATCAAGCATTGATTTGCAATATTGAATGCTTCTATCGGCAAAATATTGAATGATACAGAAAGAATCAAAAGAAGATGGAAGGAATCAGAGTTACAAAATAATAGTATCGATGTTCAAAACATTTCAAGAGATAGCATAAAATCAAGAGACAATAATATAGAAGGAAAAAGTCCAAGGTACAATGAGGCTTCAGGAATTGACAGAATCCAAATTTAAATCTTTCAACAAGCTTATGCAGCACTAGAGGCACTCATTTATCTATGCCAAAAATTTGGAAGACAAATTTTTGTGACCAATTGTAAGAGAGGCATATTTGTGCCCATTTCAAAGAGGGGGTGACCAAATTGGATGCAGAAATCATCAGATAATATCATTAATGTCACATGCAAGGAAAATTTTTTTACAGATAATACAAAATGGCTGCAACCATACATCGACAGAAAATTTCCAGAGGTTCAAGTCAGATTCACAAGAGACTATGGAACGAGGGATATAATTGCTGATGTCAGATTGATCTTGACTGAGAACAGAGAATACCAAAAAGATGTTTACCTGTGCTTTATTGACTCTGCAAATGCTTTCAAATGTGTAGATCATGACAAACTATGGACAACATTGTGGAGAATGAGTGTTCTTGAACACTTAATTGTACTCATGAGCAACTTATACATAGACCAAGAGGCAGTTGTTTGAATAGAACAAGGGAACACCAAATGGTTTAAAACAAAGAAAGGTATGTTCCAGGGCTTGTATGTTCCTCTCTTGATGGTCCTAGGATCCTCTGTTTCTGGACTGTAAGTTTAACCACTCCCATTTTTTTGTTACAAACCTTCTACCTTTACAATTGTGACAGTCGTGATTAGTCATGATAACAGTTATTCACTATTGAAACTTACAAATCTTACCCCCATCTCTTTTCACCAGTCCCATCTAGACAAGATGATAGCTATTCAGTGGGGACTCTTTCTTTCCCCCATACTCTTAAGCTAAACTCCCTCTTGAAACCTTGTAATCCAGTCACTTTGTGCCTTTATTGCCCTCTCATTTTAGATAGCCAATGTCTAAGTTGGCCATCCCTATCTACCCTGTGTACAGAGAGGATAGCATTGAAACTTGAAGACTCTTTCCCTCTCTATTGGTATTTAGAATAACTACAGCTCTGAGTATAAGTCAGATTCATCATGAAGCTGCATCATCTGTCACTGTAGCTGTTCCAGTCTGCTTGTCGTTTCTAGTGGGAATGTCTCACCTCATAAGGTTGTGGATGGGACTCAGAATTCCACCTAAGTTCCTATACACTGTAAAGGCTTTGCATGTGGCCTATGTCACTGGGCAAGTTGTAGAACCCTTTTTAGGTATTCCAATCAGTTATAGGCTGAAGGCAGGCTTACTAGTTTTCCCTAATCATGTTTCCCAACAGTCCTTTCTATCCCACTCAAGTGTCTGTTTTACAATAGTAGGCAAGGGAAACGAATATTCATAAGGCAGTCAAGTTTTTACTATTATTTCCCCTCTTCAAACTATACCTAGATCTCTGTATCCCAGGGCCCTGTTGTTCCAATGTTGAGTATGCATCACTATTTGCCTCTGTCCCACTAGGCGATGCAAACCCATCTCAGTGTTCCCCTGTCTATCTTTTTCTTCTGCCTCCTCCCCCCTTCTTATATTACCCTCCCCAACATCCAAAATAAACCCCCCACCCCCACCCCATTTTGGTTACCTTATAGTTCATTAGTTCTTCCCTCCACCACCTGGATCTCTGTGTCTACCTTTTTTTCACATTGTAATTGTTTTGATCATTGACTGACCTCCCAGATAGTCTATTCTTATAAGTTTATTCTGTTCTTGACTTTTCCATTTGTCAACTGAGTTCAGGTTGATGCTGCCATGTAGTTGTTGTCTGTTCTTGTTGGTTCTCAGCCCACAGAACTTCCTTTAGGATGTTTTTCATAGTAGGGTTGGCTTTGACAAAATCCCTTAGCTTCTGTTTTGATTACACCATCATATTTGATTGACAGCTTTGCTGGGTAGAGGATTCTTGGGTGGCAGTTTTTTTCTTTCAGGGTTTTATATATGTCTCCCCATTGCCTTCTTGACTGCATGGTTTCTGTTGAGAAATCCAAGCTTAATTTGATTTGCTTGCCTTTA
>NW_006408928.1:1606576-1606991 GCF_000296735.1 Chrysochloris asiatica | reverse complement strand
TTTGATTGCTCTTGTAGCACTTTCCTGACTTCCTTCTTATTTTTCTCACCTGTTTTTGCTTCTTGGGCATGTTTGTGGTTTATCTGTGTCCCTAATACTTAAGTGAGTATATATTTTGGTACTTTTTTATGCTTTATAATTGTTTCCAGGGAGATGTGATCAGGGTGTGGTCTTCTCTTTTCCCTCTTCTTATTGCCTAACTCAGAGTGACTTTCACAGGTATTGCCTGTTTGCCTGGTATATGTCTGCTGGTATTGGTTCTTGCCTGGGTTTTGGTATTTTATAAGGTTGATTGCAGCTTGGTTGTTTGGCAGTGGTTGCTGACTCTTCTTGTGTAATATAGGGAGACAAAGAGTCTTCCAAAGGCAAAAGGGAGGCTATATAACAGCCAAACCACTTAAGTTGGGTAAAAATC
>NW_006408928.1:1601788-1606476 GCF_000296735.1 Chrysochloris asiatica | reverse complement strand
ATTATGTGACAGTTTTCATAGGAGAACATTGGTTTTACACTCATTCCACCATACATCATTTCATTGCCATAGTTACAATCCTGGAATGTTCGACAGAGAATAAGGAACACTTCAGAAGAGTAGATGTATTTGAGTTATGGTGTTGTAGGAGGGTATAAAAATTACCATGGTCTGCCAAATACAGAAACCAATCTGTGTTAGAAGAAATGTAGCTGGAATGTTCCTTGGAAGCCAGTATAGCCTGACTTCCTCTCTCACAATGTAGACATATTTTCAGGAGGGACCTGTCCTTGTAGAAGGATATCATGTTTGATTAAATGTAGGTTCAGAGATGGATTAGAACAGTGGCAGTAGTAATGGGCTTAAAGATAGATTATGAGATTGGCACAGGAAGTGGCAATGTTTTCTTCTGTTATGCAAAGGGTCTCTATGAGTCAGTATTGATTAAGTGGCACCTAACAGCAACAACAATAATAGCTGTTAACCACTCTCAAGTTGCTTCTGATTCATAGCAACCCTGTGTAGATTTTCCATGGTGTACCTGGTGGATTTGAACTACCTATCTGTGGTTAGCAGTCCAGTGCTTTACCTGTGGTGCCACATCATGACTCAAACTAAAGCAGATAATAAAAACTAATTATTCTTATAGCATCAATGACCCTGGAAACTAGTGGAGGGTAAGTCATATTTTTTTTCTTATGTATCTGGAAGTCCTTTTTTCCTTCATTATTTTGAGATTTAGAAGGGGAAGCTGCTAGAAAAATTGATATGAAATATATATTACTCATATTTCATAGTATGTCCTTTATGTTTCTTAATGAATGCCTAATCCTCCCAGAAAAAGTAGGACCTATTCTCAATAAGTTGTCCTGGTGTGGCACTGTGGTTTAATGCACCAGACTGCAAAGCCATTCAAACTGTAAGATAAGTGGCTCAAGTTCACCAGATGCTCCTTGGGAACCCTGTACAGGGTCGCTATGGATCATAATTGACTCTACAGCACTTAACAACAGCAACAATTCTCAAAAAGGACTTATGGTGTAGTGCTGAAGGATTGGCACTGGTTTGCGAACCACAAAATCAGTGGTTCAGACCCACCAGCTTTAAAAAAGCATTGGAAGGTGAGTTTGAACTTATTCTGTCTTACAGTCTCAAGGTCAAAGTGTTCAAGCATTAGATTAAATATTCATGTCTATAACAATATTTCAAATGTTTACTTCTGTTTTTGAAGAAACCAGCAGGAACTTAAAATGTGGGATGAGAACTCTCCTCTCCCTTTAAAACTTCAAAGCATCAAAGAATGTTCTAGAAGGGTACTGTGTCTTCCTTTTTAGGGCAACATCAATGTTACTCAGTGGTCCTAGACAGTTGTTTTTTTGTCTTAATCTAAGTACAATGAGAAATCAAAAATAAGAGTCACTATGCTCTCTTTTTGTAGTACACACAGAGATGAGGGTTGGAATCTTTCAACATTACATTGCCCATCTGCTTCCAAGATGGGAGTCATGGTCATTCCAACTGCTGCACAAAGCTTACTTCTTTCAAAAAGTAAGATCAAAACTTTAATTTTAACCAGAAATATAATTATATTCTTTTTTACCTTTACTTTCTGTACAAACATAACTAAGTGATTGCTTATGTTTTTTTCACAAGGGGAATTTCACCTCTGAGATTCTCCCCAGGATTTGTAGTCCTAGGAGAATACTGTACTCATTCATCTCTTTGGAGCTCATAAACCTACAAACAACAAACCATAGTACTCCCTTGCTTATAAAAGACTTCTGGTGAACTAGAGGAGAAAGAGTATCCTATTATTGCTCACTCAAAGTAGAATCAGCAAACTTTAAAATATTGGAGTTGTAACTGAAATTAAAGGTCTTCATTCCATCACCATGATTTTATAGATAATTAAAGTGGCTTACTAAACGTCATATTAATGACACAGCTGGAGCAGGACCAAAGCTTTATAAATTATATGCTGTATTTGTTTTTCATTTACATTAGTTGTGGTTTGATTTTTTTGTGGTAGGTGTCCACATCACATTCTAACCAAGATAAAAAATAGGTCTGGACCAGCAATATTTCCTATGATACTATGCTAATTTATTTCACACTACTGGAGTCCTGGTGTCATGATTTAGGATAAGCACTGCCAGCTAACTGCAAAGTTGATGATTAAAACACACCTGCTAGTCCTCAGAAACCATATATAATGTTGCTGTCAGTCAGAACCAACTGGAAGGGACTTAACAACGGTAAACAAGAACAAGAACTTAAACTTAGTAAGATCAACAGCTCCTCCATTCCTGAAGGCATTCAAGTAAGTAAACAAAATATGAGTATACTTTTACAAAAATGAGTATAGTGAAATGACATATCTTTAGTAAAGTATTCTAAGCTTAAGTTTATCTGGCTTAGGTAAGTCAACACATTTGAGCTGTAAGAAGGAGTTTTCTGGTGTCTCTGAGCTGTGCAGTAAATTGAGATATAGAAAACGATGTCTTCTTCTCTTCTTTCAAATTTCATTACTTTTCTAAGTTGCATACATGCACTAACAGGAGCTTCTAAAACTCTTCCTGAAAAGTAGAGCCAAATACAATGGAGTACTAACTCATTTGAATGAAATATCTCTTGTATTGTGCTGAGAAACTGTCTAATTTAGGATATTAAGACTAAGAGACTTGACCATTCCAATAGAAGTTTCTCTTTGAAGAGTGCTCTGACTTCTGTGAACAACAAATCTTGCATGTATATGAAAGGTCCAAAACAACCTGAAAGTACTTTCTAAAGACTGAATAAAACCTTAAATTCCTAGCACCTCATTTTCTAGCACTGTAAAATGTAGTTCCTGTTCAAACCATAATTAGTTCATCATTCTTTGTTACAGATACACATAAAATTCTCAGATGATTTCATAATTACTGACATATTTGTCCTATTAAAAAAGTATCCTAAAATTTGAAAGATTACATTGTAGTTAACTTTGTACAGTTTTTAAATGTCTTTGATTTAGTAACATGAAATATATGATTTCACATCTTATTGATGACCATGGAAGGTATCCTGGTGGTGCAATGGTTAAGTGCTAGACTTCTAACTTATAAGTTGTTGGTTCAACCCACCCTGTAGCTTCATGGGAGAAAGTTTTAATAATCTGTTCCTATAAAGATGATAGCCTTGAAATTTCCTATAGGACAGTTACACTCAGTGCTATAGGATCACTACACATGGGAATTGACTTGATACCACCTAGCAACAAGTCTTTTAATTTGATGATCAGGTTTTGTATTTTTCTTTTGTTTTTTGTTGTTGTAGTTCTCTCTCACAAAGACTTACAGGATTATTATTACTCACAGTCAAATACTTGCTTACATTCTATAATTTTTATTTCTCATAGTTTCACATCTCCTCTTTTGCAAAGGATATGACAAAGCAACATTATTCCATAGTAACTGAGTTTCTCCTTGATGAATTGACAGACAAGCCAGAATTGCAACTGCCTCTTTTTCTCCTGTTTCAAGGGATTTATGGGTTCACAGTAGTGGGCAACATAGGGATGATCCTCCTCATCATGTTCAGTTCCAAGCTCCAATCACTCCTGTACTTTTTTCTCAGAAATCTGTCATCCCTAGATCTCTTTTATTCCTCATTTGTTACACCCATACACCTGGGAAATTTTTTTGTGGGATCAAAATATTATTTTTTACCCTGGATGTATGACTCAACTTTTTTTCTTTTGTGTTTTTGCTATTGCAGAGTGCTACATGCTGACAGCATGGCATATGATAGATATGTAGCTATATGTAGTCCAATTCTCTACAATGTCATCATGTCCCAAAAGGTCTGCAATGTGCTGGTAACTGGAGTCTATATCATAGCTTCCTCAGGAGCTATAGCTTACACTGTCTTCATGACCAGGCTGTCTTTCTGTGACAACAATGTCATCCACCATTACTTCTGTGACATAATGCCTCTCTTAAAGCTCTCATGCTCTGGTACTTACATCAATGACCTACTGTTGATACTAATAGGTGTATTCAATATGTTTGCAACAACTGTGCCCATCATCATCTCTTATGCCTTTATACTCTCTAACATACTTTGAATGCCCTCAGCTGAAGGCAGGTCCAAAGCTTTTGGTACCTGTGGCTCTCATCCTACCGCTGTTGGGTTTTTTTTTATGGATCTGCCACATTCATATATTTTAAGCCAGCATCGAGTAACAACATGGCAGAGGAGAAGGTGGCTTCTGTGTTCTATACCACAGTGATCCCTATGCTGAACCCTTTGATCTACAGTTTGAGGAATAAAGATGTAAAAAATGTTCTCAGAAAATTTGTGGATACAGGTATGGGCCGCCTCCATTGTAATTGCTGTTGTTAAATGCTGTTGAGCTTGTTCCAGACTCTTAGCAACCCTGTATAGGATTTCCAAGGAGCAACTGGTGGGTTTGATTTGCCAACCTCATGGTTTGCAGACCAGCACTGATCTTACAGTGCCACACCAGGTGTCTCTGGTTAGTAGTCAGAATCACTAAATGTCATGGCACAGTTGGATCAGCAATGGAATCCAATGTCAATTTTTTTTTTTTTTTTTTGAAATACAACTTTATTCTGGTTTTAAATGGTAAGGAATGGGAATGACAGTAACAAACAAGATTTCACCACTGAATAGTGTGATGCAACTGT
>NW_006408928.1:1582226-1594140 GCF_000296735.1 Chrysochloris asiatica | reverse complement strand
GGAAAAAATAATAATAAGAGAGAAAAATCTACAGCTCAATATAAGTATGTTTTTAAAGTCCTAACTCTTTCAGTCATGTCTGCCCTCCTCTCCTTGCTGTTAGGTGCTGTCTAGTCAATTCCGATCTGTAGCGACCCTGTATAGGGTCTCCAAGGAGCGGCTGGTGGGCCTGAACCACTGACCCTGCAGCTCAAAAGGCCCTGCAGTGCATCCCATCAGCCCACAGTGCTGTGCCGGACTCCTCCCAAACCGTGAATACAAAAAAGCAGACCACATATGACGTGCATCCGCGTCCCCCACACAGGGCCTCTGAGGAGTGGCCCGTGAGCTTGAACCACCGACCCCTCAGACCAAAAGGCCCTGCAGTGGCACAACTATCCACAGCCTTACAATGGGACGCCTCTCAAACCAGTGAATGTAAGCCAACGAAATAGGACACATATCCCTGTCTCCTGTATAAGTTTTCCGATGAGTGGCTGTTGGGCATGAACCACCGACTCTGTCCCACCAGCCTCGTTGTTCAAAAGAGTTTGCAGTGGAGCATCTCAACCCACAGCACTACGCTGGGCTCCCTCTCAAAGCAGTGAAGAAAGGCAGACCAAACCCACGTCTCAGCCTGGCCCGGGTGTGTAAGCTCCTGGCAGAGGAACGTGCCGGTGGTGAGGGCAGGTCCCGGCCTCTCGGCTAAGCCCCTACCTCCACTCACCCAGATGTATGTGGGCATACCGTGAGTGCACCCACTCCTGACACCAAAGAAAAAAAACAAGATCAGAACCACCCAAAATTGGCAAAGCACACCATGCACCTTTCTTTTTCGTATTTTTCCCCTAAATTTTCCTGCAGAGCATTTCCCGGGCATCTCTGAGGCCCCTATTTAGTCCAGCCGCACTATCTCACCCAGGATGTGGGCCCAGTTCTCCTAGCCTGGCTGGCGGATTCAAGGGTACACGACCTCCCGCCTCCGTTCCAAATTCCACTGGCTACAAGCCTCCAAACCTCCAAATCACTCCTATCTCTCTGGGTCCGAATCCCAGAGCTCTGTCTTGTCTCCTTTCTGCTGGAATTCTGAGTCACTTTTGATGGTGACCTTCACTATGCCTGGAATTTTAAAGGCTTTGCAGTCTGGCGGATTAAACCACAGCAGGGTTGCTTTCTTACTGGTATTAAGCTGCTACTCAGCTTCGGCTAGCCCAAACCTTGATGCTTTCATGGGCAGGTGTGAGGCTAGGAGGCTGGGCAGAGGGCTGGCCTAGGCTGAAGAGGTGGGGGATGGGCTTCGTGCTTGTAGGCAGATGGGGTCTGTTTTTGATGACGTCTAAAATGCCTCTCTTTGTCTCCCTATGCCTTGAGCCCCCCAATTTGTCCTATATACTCGCTGGTAATGCCCAATGTGGCAATGAAGACCCCCCTGGGATGGACTATGTTGGTTTCTGTGGCCCCACCAATTGTCTGAGAGCGTCAGCCCTTTGAATGGGTCTGCTCAGGCCCTGCTCGGTTCTGCAGTGGGCAGGTCCTTCCCGGGGAAGGAGCCTGGAGCAGGCGGGTGGAAGTTAAAAATGCTCATAACTCCTCAATTGTTTGATCCTTCAAAAAAAAAAAAAAAAAAAAAAACGAGTTCATAAAGTTTCAGCCTAATGTTTTATGTTTGTCCAAAAGCTGTCTGTCTACCAGGTGGGTGCCCCTATTTATGATACTGCCCCCTCATTTCTCCCGAGCTCGCGTACCTGTCTTGCCCAGTCAGGGAAGCACTGCCCTGCATCCCCAATGTCAATTTGAACTTAAAGGTTGGTGGTTCAAATACACCAGCGGCTCCTCAGAAACACAATACAGGGCCACTATGAATCAGAACTAACTCAATCACACTTAACAACTTTTTTTCTTAAAATTAGTTTTCCTGTTTCTCAAAATTGATATTCCATTATCAGTCATTACACTATACCTGACAGATTTACTTTAATTAGAGTCTGTTCCCACACTCACATGCACAGACATCTAACCCTGGTAAAATTATTCATGATATTATGATTCAGAAGGTCATTGATAGGAATCCTGGTGTAATGGCAAAGACTAAGCACTGAACCATAAGATCCATTTGAACCTTAACATGGTGGTTCAAACCCACCAGTAACTCCTCTGAAACCCTACATAGGGTCACTATTAAGTCAGAACTGACTCAATGGTAACAATAGGTCTTTAATTAGTCACAAGAATACTTACTTTGTAAAATTATTATCAGGTGAATATTTACAGTACTACTTCCTTCACTGTTTTTGTCCAGGTCAAACAGATAAACTGAGTAGGGAATGGGTGTGAATTAACAACCTGCATCTTTTAATCCCCTGGCAATGACATAAATTTTGTGCAGTCTTGCCAGTATTATGGTATTGTTTTTGTTAAGCCAATCTAGTGGTGTGCACATTGCCTTTCCTACTATAATAGTCTTCATAGCACAAATCAGGGAATCATTGTAGGAATTCCACAAGTTTCTGACCATATACTCTAATCAAACATTGTTGTTGTTGTTGTTGTTAAGTGCCTCCAAGTCGGTTTCAACCCATAGTGACTATGTAGGGTTTCCAAGGAGTGGCTGGCAAGCTTGAACCACTGACCTTGCAGTTCAAACTGACTTTGCAGTCCAGTGCATTAGCCACAACACCACACCATGGTACTAAAAAAACTGTCCATAGGATGGATGTATGGAAGTACTGGCTCTGTTGTGAGATGGACTTTTTTGAAAAGTCAATTGATCACTTGACACTTATCATAAGGTCCTTATCTGACTGGTGAACCACAGTGTCAGTTTGGGTTTCTTGGAATTGTTACTAATTCATATTGTTGTTGCTGCTGTTAAGTGCCATTGAATTGGTTCCCACCCATAGCAACCCTGTGTAGAGTTTCCAAGGAGCAACTGGTGAGCTTGAATCACCAACCTTATTGTTCAAACTGCCTTTACAGTCCAGCACATTAACCTACAGTGCTACACGTATAGAGTCCAATAATTCTCTCAATCTCAAATCACTTCATTTTTCCTATACACAGCCACCCTTCTAGATGATTTGGAGAAAGATTAGCAACATTCATTTTTGACATTATCCTACCTTGAGGAGAATCAACTTCCCATTCATGTAAGAGTTTGTCAGTATATAAATGGGCTCAAGTCTGGAAACAATTTGAGGTATCACAACTCTATATTTTATATAATCATATTAGACTTATGTTTACCTCACCTAGAACACATATCAAGTAAGCATTTATAGGGTTCCCATCATTTCATTTCTAGGAACAACGTGATCAACCAGCCAACGTCATAGATCTTTTTGAATCACAATAATTTGACTGCTACTTTGCCTCTGCTGTTTAACATGGTAGCAACATCTATTTTGTCCTTGGCAAATATGTGCTGACCCCTGGCTACTACCACCTAGAATTCAATTCTTTCCACCGCATCTTAGTGTTCCAATTTAATGGAAACAGTTCCCACAGTAATATCTGGCATGTAAAGTCAAGTGATGCCTTCAAGTATGCTTAGACTACCCTTAAAATATGTTCTATTCAGTTGTGTTAAATCAAGGTTTTTTAAAATAGTAAATTGACTCTAACTTACAAATATCTTTAAGTGTTAGTTTCTTCTACAGTAAAGCAAGGCTGATATATAATTTCAACTTCATTTAGTGTAGACCACTGTTAGATCTATGTTCCTGCCAATCAAATAAACTGTCAAAGAATTTTTCTTACCCCTTGCACCAAATCCTTTAGTCCAAAAATCTCTGCTTTGTGTGTCCATATTAATAAGATTGACCAACCTTAACTTTATATTACTCCCATCATTATTCTACATCCTTAATATCCATTCTCACATGTAGTCCTAGAACTTCTTGATGTATGAATTAGAAATATCAAGTCGTTCTTTTAAATTGTAGTGTATCTCATGGTTAAATCTGTACCTCTCCTTTCAGGGATATATATGGATTAGAATCTATGTTTAGGACTAGAAGCAAATTGGTCCCTAAGGAAAACACAGTGTCTTTCAAAGAACTGTTTTAGGTGAAGCTATTAAAAAGCTCTTCAAGAAGTAATTGGCTTACAAGCTTTCAAGAGGGAACCTAAAGCTAGGGGGCATGGAGGAAGGCAAAATCTCCAGTGAGTACTATCCAATCTGTCTAGGTGGAGCTGATGAAATGAAATACAGATAGGTCACTTGTGATACTGTAGTGAATAATTGTTATCAGGACTGATTATGAGGGTTGGAAATGCAAAGGTAGACGTTTTGTAGCAAGGAAGGGAGTGATTAATTCTCCAGTCTAGGTGTGGAAATCTCTAGGACCATCAATGGAGAAGAGCCGAAAGTGGGACCCTACCCAGAAAAACAGAGATGCCTGAGATAGAGCTAGAGACAATGATGGGGAGTGATGAAGTGGCTGGGGACTTTGGATCCAGAGAGGGAGATTGACTGTGGGCTGAAGACTGGGGGTGGGGGGGGAGGGACGAGTGTAGGGGGCGGGTTTGTAGGTGTACGTTTTGGTCAGTTGATGATGCATGGAGGGTATTGGAACCCTGACAATGAAATGATACACGATGGAATGAATGTAAAACTAAGTTCTCTCATGTAAACTATCATATAATTCACAATAAAACATTAAAAAAAAAAAAAAAAGCTCTTCAAGCAGAAGGGCTAACTCATCTGAAGTTTAAGGAGATGTGCAAACTCCCGAGCACATAGTGCCATTCCAGAACTCTCATTAAAAGTTCCTCAGGCAGAAGGGGTATTTGGTCTGAAAGTTAGGGAGATATGTGAACACCCAAGCCCATGAACACTGACCTATTCACTGGGGACTAGAATTTAGAATGAAGCGGCCAGCTGGTTTGAAGTAGGGGAAGGCATTTAAGAACTCCCAGACTTGCAGATAGTACCCATTTGACCTTGCTGACATAGCTAGCTGACCAGAACTCAACCAGGTGAAGATAAAGAAGTTTGATATGGGAAGCAAGCATAAATTGCTACAATTTAATGAACTGAACCTTTGCTCATGGATGCAGTTGCTCAAAATTCCAACCAAAAGGGAATGATTCTTTATATCAAGGATCAAACTTGTCTCCTTAGTAGACTGTGTTGATACAGACAGACAAGTGAGACATTGGTAATCAAAAATGGAAGGCTATAAAGGCACAGAGTGGCTGGCTGACAATCTTTAATTAGTGTACTTAGTTTCATAACAAGGCAGATAAGGTAAAATCCCCACTGAATAGTTTTCCTCTTTTCCATGTGGATCTAGCGGAAGGGGATGAGGGGTGATGGTAATAGGATTTATGATTCAATTATTAGTAACTTTTTTTGTTGTTGTTAATTGCCATTGAGTTGGTTCCAACCCATAGTGACCCTGAACAGAGTTTCCGAGGCTGTAAATCTTTATGGGAGCAGAAAGCCTCATCTTTCTCCTGCGGAGCAGCTGGTAGTTTCGAACTGCTGACCTTGGGGTTCGCAGCCCAATTCATAACCACTACTCTACCATGAGTAACTTCATTCATAACTTTACCAGGTCTAATTGTGATTGTCACAACTGTAATCGTAGAACATGTATAAGTAAAAGTGAGGAGTAGTCAATCTTTCATTTCAGGAAAGAAGTCCCTAGGACCATCAAGAGGGAAGAGCATAAATGGAACATGAAATCCCAAGCATAAAATTGGCATCAGTAGAGATGGTGGCAAAGGCAATGTCATGGAGATAGAAAGAAGCTGAGGGCTCAGACCCATGTGTCATTTGGACATTTAAATGAATATATAGTTTTTGTTTTGTATGTGTACATCAAAAAAGGAATAAAGGTAAATACTGTTCAAAGATGTTACATGGAAAGAATTATAATCTTGTAGTGAAATGAAGTACGATTTTTGGATGTAAAACTAATAATCTGCCCTGTAAACCTTCACTCAACTCACAAAAAAAAAACTTAAATAAATTGGTGTCTTGACATCTCTGCTTGAGTTGCTGTGATTCTGAGGGCTATGCCACTGGTATTTTAAATACCAGCAAGGTCACCCATGGTGGACAGGTCTCAGATGAGCTTCCAGACAAAGACAGACTAGGAAGAAAGAGTGACAAACTACTTCTGAATCACTAGTCACTGAAAACTCTTTGAATAGCAGAGAAACATTGTCTCATAGCAATACCATATGGTAAAAGCTACAGGGTTATGAAGTAAATGTATGCTAACTCCAACCCAAGTGTTATTTATGTGTGAAAATAATTTTCAACAAAACAATAGACAGGTCAATAAGGGGAAGAGTAACACTAAGGAAGAATGCATACCTTAGACTTATCAACCATTTACAATCAAAAGGGCAACATTTACTCAAGGATAAAGTTCAGGATTAGAAAAGGAGGAATAAAACAAGAAGCAGGGAGGAAGTGGGATAAGTGATGCAACACTGTGAGGATTCCAATGACATGAAACAAAATATGTATGAATTGGTGAATGGAAAACTGATCTTCAATACCTCACCAAATTCACAATAAAAAGACTAAAAATTATAAGTAAAAAACAACACTCAAGTATCAAGTTGTTTTGATATTTGTAAGGACAAAAATTACAATCACTTTTTTACAAGTGTTAGTAAAGGATAAAAGAATATAAATTAGAAAAAATAATGCATGGCAGGTAAAAGCTATTTGTTAAAAGAAAATTACTGATTAAAAACTAAAAATCAAAACCACAAGCCACATTATCTAAATATATTATAATTAAATATTTAATTGAATTTAAAAGAATTTTGTAAAAAGCAGCCTTCTAAAAAAAATTCTTCAAATTAATGTGAAAGTTAAAAAAAAAAAAAAAAAATTGAAGTGAATGAAAAGAAAATAACCTCAAGGTCGGCAGTTTGAAACTACCAGCTGTTCCGCAGGAGAAAGATGAGGCGTTCTGCTCCCATAAAGATTTACAGCCTCGGAAACCCTGTGCAGGGTCACTATGAGTCGGAATCTACTTCATGGTCCTTAACAACAATAACAACAAATGCAAAGACTGAATATGAATTAAGGATTCAATTTCTAAAGAAAGAAATTAACAGAAAAAAATGAAACAAAAAAGAAGGTTACGAAATAAAAATAAAATCAAGAATTGATCATTTATGATTTATAGTCAGATACTCTGAAACATGACAGAAGTCTCAGTACAACAAAAGGAAAATCTTGTTTGCTCAAATTATTTGTTTCTTCAGTGTAATAAATGTAATTCTAATTTTAAAAATTGCTCATTTAGAAATTAAAATGCAACAAGTTTGATAAATGAAATGAATAAAGTATTTTTCAACTAATAATATAAATCATATGTAGAAATCATCAAAGAAAAACATAAGCAAACAGAGCAATCAGACATACAACATAATAACAAATCCATTAAAAATAGAATCAGTTTGAGGGAATATTATACGGATTTAAAAAGAATGATTCTGAATACAAATGCAAATTTCTAAAAATGACAAATATTCAAGGTAACTAATAAGTATTAAATAAATTGGAACTCTAATTGAAATTACATATAAAAATGGGCTGAAAGTTGGCATATATTTTATGTGAGTTTTACCATATTTTCAAAGAACCAATAATTCCTTCATCATTTGCATTCTTCTTAAACAAAAAAAAACATGAAAAATTCTTAGTTAACATGATGATAAACTTATAAGCCTGAAGTTACCAAAAGGAAATGCTTCATGTTCAATCAATGCAAGAGGTAGCATATGATCAAGAGCCAATGATACTGAGGGCACTTCCCTGACCGGCAGGACAGGTACGTGAGCTCGGGACAAGTAGCGGTCAGGGTCACAATAGGGGCTCCAGTCTGGTAGACAGACAGCTTTTGGGCAAACATAAAACACTAGGCTGCAACTCTATGAACTTGGTTTTTTGAAAGAACAAAAGATTGAGGAGGCACAAGCATTTTTAACTCCTAACCGCCCGCTCCCGGCTCTCGCGGGGCGGGAGGGGGGGGAAGGTCCTGCCCATGGCAGAACCTAACAGAGCCTGAACGGATGCACTCACAAGGAGGACACTCTCAGAGAACCAATGAGCCCGCGGGAACCAACATAGTCCATCCCAGGGGGGTTCTCATAGCTATAATAGGCACAACCGGCGAATATATAGGGAAAAGTGGGAGGCCCAAGGCACAGGGGGACAAAGGGGCATTTTAGATGTTATCAAAAACAAACCCCATTTTCCCACAAGCACGAAGCCCATCCCCCACCCCTTCAGCCTAGGTCAACACTCAGCTCAGTCTCAGAGACCAGGCCCAGGCTAGGTAGCAACTCAATCCTAATGACAAAACATCCCTGCTGTGGCTTAATCTGCCAGGCCACAAACTCTGAAAAACTGCAGGAATTGTGAGCTGCAACTGCTGCACCCCACAACATATCAACAAATAGCAAAATCTAGAGAGATCCAAAACAGAGCAATAACATCTTAGATTAACTGAAGAAGCACAGAGGGCAGGACTTGCTGACGGCTAGGGCGAGGGTCGCTGGCAAAAGTGGCTCAGAACTCCAGACAGAAAGGGGGCAAGACAGAGCTCCCGGATTCAGACCCACAGAGATAGGAGGGTCTAGAGGCTGGGAGACTTGTAGGCAGTGGAAGTTAGAGCGGAGGCAGGAGGGCATGAACCCTTAAACCTGCTGGCCAGGCTAGATGATCTGGGCCCACAGCCTAGGAGAGACAGGGCGGCTGGACTGAAGAGGGGCTGCAGAGATGCCAAGACACGGAAACGCTCTGCAGGAACATATAGGGTGCTTTGCCGACTTGGGGTGGGTCCGAACTAGTTGTTTTTTCTCTTCTTTTTTTTTTTTTTTTTTTTTTTTTTTTTTTTTTTTTTCTCTTCTTTCTTTGGTGTCGGGAGGGGGTGTGTTCACAGTTTGCCCACATACATCTGGGAGAGAGGAGGTAGGGGCTTGGCTGAGCGGTCGGAACCCGCCCACACCCCTGGTGATTTCCTCTGCCAGGAGAACACGCAACTGGGAAAGACTGAGACGAAGAGTTAGTCTGCCTTTCTTCACTGGTTTGAAAGAGAACATAGCATAGGGCTTTGGAGAGGAGTGCTGCACTGCAGATTCCTTCGAGCGACGGTGGGACAGAGCCGGCAGCTCATACTCACTAATCACTCATAGGAAACCATATACAGGAGACACTGCTGTGTGTCCTATTCAGTCGGCTTGCACTCACGGATTTGAGAGCTGTCCCACTGTAGCACGGTGGACTGGAGTGCCACTGCAGGGCCTTCCAGTCTGCAAGGTCAGTGGCTCAAGCTCATGGGCCGCTCCTCGGACGCCCTGTGCAGGGGACTCGGTTACCCACTTTATGTGGTCTGCCTATTAGTTTTCACTGGTGTGAGAGGAGTCTGGCACAGCGCTGTGGGCCAAGGTGATGCACTACAGACACTTTTAAGCTGTAGGGTCAGTGGCACGGGCCTGCCAACTGCTCCACGGAAACCATATACAGGGTCGCTACAGGTCGGAATTGACTAGTCATCACCTAACAGCAAGGAGAGGAGGGCAGAAGTGACTGAAAGAGAGGATTTTAAAAATATACACATATTAGGAGTCAGAATTTTCTTCCTTATTATTATTTTTTTTTTCCTCATTTTATCTTACTTTACCTTTATCATTAACACCTTTTAAAATTTTATTATATATATATATTTTTTCTCTTTCTTTTTACATAAAAATTTGTTTCTCTCTTTCTCTCATTTTTGTGTTTGCTTCTGATCCTGATTTGGTTTTTTGATTTTTACCCAACTTCAGTTGTCTGGCGGTTGCATAGCCTCCTTTTTGTTTTTGGAAGACACTTTGTCTCCCTATATTACACAAGAAAAGACAGCAACCACAGCCAATAAGTCAAGCTGAAATCACACCTTTTAAAATACCAAAACCCAGGCAAGAACCAATACCAGCAGACATATACCAGGGAAAAGGCAATACCTGTGAAAGTCACTCTGAGTTAAGCAATAAGAAGAGGGAAAATAGAAGACCACACCCTAATCACCTCTCCCTGGAAACAATCATTAAACATAAAAAAAATACCAAAATACATACTTACTTAAGTGTTATGCCCACAGATAAACAGCAAAAATGCCCAAGAAGCAAAAACAGATGACCATATCAGCACATGTCTAGAAAAAAGATAAAATACATGAGACAAATGACCCAGAAGTAGACCTGGAATCCATTATGGAAGAAGGGCAGGACCTGGAAATGCCTGAGAAGGAATTCAGAAAAATGATTATGAAATGTTTCAAAACACTCTACAATAGAGTTGAGAAAAACAAGGAAGAAGACAGGAAAGTGCTACAAGAACAACAAACATGATAGGCACTGCATTGGAAACAATTCAAAACCTACAGAAAGAGATCCAAACAATCAATAACAAAGTGGCAGAAATAAAAAACACGCTGGAAGGACAAAGGAATAGAATTGATGAGAAGGAAGGAAGAATCAGTGAGCTGGAAGGTCTTTCAATACCTCTGAGATAGAAGAACAAATACAAAAAAGGATAAAAAATTCTGAAGATGATATAAGATTCATGTTGGACAACATGAAGAGGAATAACTTGAGAATCATTGGCATTCCTGAGCAGGAAGAATCACACAAGTCCACAGAGGAAATAGTCGAAGAACTTCTGGAAGAGAATTTCTCCAACATCCTGAAAAGTGAAAAAATTAATGTACAAGAAGCACAACGGACTCCAAGAAGGACAGACCACAAAATAAAATCACCAAGACATATCATAGTCAAGCTTTCCAAACTCAAAGACAAGGAGACACTCCTGAAAGCAGCCAGAGAAAACAGAAGGTAACATATAAAGGCAAGCAAGTCAGATTAAGCTCAGATCTCTCACCAGCAACCATGCAAGCGAGAAGACAATGGGGAGACATATATAGAGCCCTGCAAGAAAAAAAATTGCCAACCAAGAATCCTGTACCCAGCAAAGCTATCAAAGAAATATGATGGTGATATCAAAATATTCCAGGATAAACAGAAGCTATGGGAGTTCACCAAAACCAAACCTGCACTACAAAACATCCTAAATGGAGTTCTGTGGACTGAGAACCAACAAGAACAAACAACATCCAGAGACTCACATACATGGCAGCACCTCCCTGAAGTAAGCCAACAAAAAGAAGAATTGGTAACAAAGCAAAACCATATGAACAAACTCAGAGGCAATGAAAGGTCAGTTTATGACCAAAACAAGCACTGTGGAAAGGAAGGTAAACACATAGGAAAAGAGACTCAGATAGGGAGAAGGTTAACTCAATTACAGGATAAAATAGACAGCACTAAAATGACCGAGAATTCAATGGACCATAAGGCAACCTCAAAGAAAATTAACACTCCACAACATCCCAAGAAAATGAGAATCCAAGAAAAATATGAAAACATCAAAACTACAAGGAAATACACAAGAAAGAGCACACAAATCATGAATTCAACAGAAAAAGACAAGCAGAACAAAGAAGCAACAACACCACACACAAAAAAATGAATATAATGACAACAAATAATCAATACCTATCGATAATTACACTGAACGTAAATGGATTGAATGCACCTATTAAGAGACGGAGGGTGGCAGAATGCATAAGAAAACAAAGTCCCTCAATATGCTGTTTGCAAGAGACTCATCTCACACACAGAGACAGAAACAGATTAAAAGTGAAAGGATGGGGAAAAATATACCAAGCTAACTGCAATAGAAAACGAACAGGAGTGGCAATGCTAATATCAGATAAAATAAACTTTAAAGTAAAAGGCAGCATAACACATAAAAATGGACATTATCTCATGATTAAAGGGACAATTGAACAAAACGAAATATCCATATTAAGTATCTATGCCCCCAATGAAAGACCGCCAAAATATCTAAAACAAACTCTAG
>NW_006408928.1:1577606-1582126 GCF_000296735.1 Chrysochloris asiatica | reverse complement strand
CAGGTGTCTGTGGCCGCTCCGATCTTTCCCCCACGTGGTCTCACCCAAGATGGCGGCTCCTGGAGCAGCCGAGTGTCCCGGACTAGAAAGCAATAGATTTCTTGCTTCTGGCACAAATTCTCCCAGCTGTGAGCCTTCCAACCTTCTAAGTATTCCTTTATATGTGGTTCAGAGTTCTGCTTGGTCGGGTATTCTGTGTTGTTGTTGGCGGAGCTCTCTGCTATACGTCCACCCGATCCGCCATCTTGTTTGTTCTCTCCTTCATTCACTTTTAAGATACATTTTTGTTTCAGTGAAAGAAGACCATCTGCAAATACACTAGGGCTTTTCCATTTTAGTGTCTTAAATATGTATGTCTTCTTAAATTACTACAAATTCTGCATATATTACCTATAACTAGGTATTACTTCATAGTTTTAAAAATTAATGTTTCTTATTGAATATCTGTACCTTATTTTATTCAAACTTTTGACAGTATTGAACTAATTCTTTTTTTGCTATTACCAAAGATGTTGTCAGTGCTACGTATAACTCATAGTGTTCCTCTATGCTCAATGGAAATAAACCCTGTCTTGTCCTGATCCACCCTCACAATTGTTACTATGTTTGAGACCATTGTTGCAGCTATTGTGCCAATCCATTTCACTGGTGGTCTTCTTCATTTTTTATCACTCTCTATGAAACATAAAGAACTTTACCAGGGCACGATCTCTCCTGATGAAATATCCTAAATTCTTGAGATGAGACTTCAGTCTCACCAATCTCTCTTCCAAAGGTCATTCTTGTTGTAATTCTTCCAAGAGGTATTTTCTTGTTTTTCTGGTAGTCCCTGGTACTTTCAATATTCTTTGCTAATACCAATATTCAAATGCATCAATTCTTCTCTAGTCTTCCTTATTCATTGTCCAGCTTTCACAAGCATATGAAGTGGTTGAAAATGCCATGTCTTGGACCAAGCTTACCTTAGCTTCAAAGTAACATCTTTGCTCTTTAACATAAAAGAAATCTTTTGTAATACATTTTCCAAATATAATAAATTGTTTGCTTTCTTGACATCTGTTACCATAAGCAATGATTGTGGATCAATTAAAATGAAATTGTTGGTTATTCCCACCCCCACCATACACATAGTAGACAGGGATAGGCAACTTGGACATTGGATACCCAAAACAGGGGTGCTACAAAGGCAAGAAGTGACTGGCTTACAAGCTTTCAAGAGGGAGCCTAAGTCCAGAGGGCACAGAGGAAGGTAGAATCTCCACTGAGTAGTGTCCAAGCTGTCTGGGTGGGGCTGATGAAAGGAGATGGGGATAGGTATCTTGTGGTATAATAGTGAATAATTGTTATCAGAACTGACTGTGAGGGTTGGAAATGTAAAGGTAGACATTTTATAGCAAAAGGAGGAGAGTGGTTGACTTTGCAGTCCAGGAGAGTAGGTCCCTGGGACCATCAAGGGAAAAGAGCAGAGTGTGTGACCCTACCCAGAGAAACAGTGATGCCAGAGATGGAGGCAGAGATGATGATGTGGAGAGATGGAGTGCTGGAAACTCTAGACCCAGAGAGGGAGAGGGGCTGTGTGCTGATGATGGGGGTGGGGGGCAGGCTTGCAGTGTATACCCTTTGGTTGGTTGATGATGCGTGGAGGGGATTGTAACCATGGCAATGAAACGATATGTGATAGGATGTTCTCCCATGTAAACTATCACATAATTCACAGTTAAACATTTTTTTTTAAATGAGATTGTTAACAATTATAATTTTTTCTCCATTTATCATGCTTATTGGTCTTGTTATGAGGATTTTGCTTTTTTATGTTGTGATATAATCCATACTGAAAGCTATAGTCTTTAAACTACATCATTAAGAGCTTCAAATCCTTTGTGCTTTCACTTAGCAAGGTTGTGTCATCTGTATATTAAAGGTTGTTAATAAGTCCTTCTCCAATCCTGATGCTGTGCTCTTCTTCATATAGTCCAGCTTTTGAGATTACTTGATCAACATACAGATTGAATAAGCATAGTGAAAATACACAACCCTGTTACACCTATTTCCTGTATTTTGTTATGTTAGAACAACTGCCTCTTGTTCTAAGTACAGGTACCACGTGATCAAAATTAACTTTCTAAAGCTTCAACGCTTCACAATATTAAATACAAGCAAACATCTTTCTGGTATTTTCTTCTTTCAGCTAAGATCAAACTGACATCAGCAATTATACCACTTGTTCCACATTCTTTCCTGTATCGGCTTGAACTTCTGCCAGCTCCCATTTAGGTTTTTCTGAAAAAAATTTTTAAATTATTTTCATCAAAATTTTACTTGTGTGCTATATTAATTATATTGTTTAATAATTTCTGCATTCTCCTGGGTCACATTTATTTGGTCTGAGTCTCTTCCAGTCAGTTGGCCAGATAGTTGTCTTCCAAAGTTCTTGAGAGATTACTAAGCACCTTTAGCAATGCATCTGTTTAGTGAAACATTTCAACCAATATTCTGTGAATGCCTGGAACTTCACTTGTGCCAATGGTTTCAGTGAAACTTCTACTTCTTGCTTTAATACCACCAGTATTTCCTCATATACTACCAACCATGAAATGGTTGAACATTAACCTTTGGGTTTTGTTGTTGTTGTTGTTTGTTGGTTTTTTTTTGTTTTTGTACAGTGACTCTGTAATTTCCTTTTATCTGCTTTAATACTTGCTGTATAATTATTCCTTTTTTGTTTTTCTAACTCAAATCTTTGCACATATCATTATAATATTGCACAAAGAATCTATTTCAGGGGAGGTGGGGCTTGGTGGTGGACTAGGCAGAAAGGCTGTGCAGATCCTCTTCAGCGAAAACACAAAAAATGGGATGAAACAGATTCACAGGATGGTCCCAGAAGTCTGTGCATAAGATAAAGGAACAAATAAGTGGATCAGTTACTTACCGGGAAAAATAATTTGAACAGAAGAAAGAAAGGAGGTAACTTTTAATTTGCAGCAGCCTATATGACCCACTGTAGACATTTTGATTGGGAGTGAATGAATTGAGAGACAAGAGAGCATTCCCATTGCAAAATAATGCTTGCAACTTTCAGATACAAAGGTGTGATTATTTTTTCTTCTTCTTTTCTTTTGGTTCTTCTACTCATTTTCTTTCTGATGTCATGAGGTGATACCTGTACCAGTATACAGCCCCACGGCAGGTCCTACACCTCATGGATGGAGCAGCTGGGTGCATAATTGAAGGGGGAGGAGACAACAGAGAGGCTCAATGCCAGAAATTCATTCCAAATCTGGTATGGCCAGTCCTGGGCTGATTCTCAGTAGGAGAAAGAAAAAGATCAGAGAGACACAGCAGTAACATAATGAAATTTCTTAGGCAGCTGTGAAGACAAGAGTTCATTGTTATTCTTAAGTGCCACCGAGTCAGTTCCAACCTATAGCAACCCTGCATAGGGTTTCTGAGGAGCATCTAGTGAGCTTGATTTGAACCAATGACCTTGCAGTTTCAACTAACTTTGCAGTACAGTGCATTAACCAACAGCACCACACCAAGTCTCAGAATTGCTATTATTTTCCCAATGTTGTTTTATGTCTGTTTTTTTTTTGTAATTAAATATTTTAATACAGGATGCTTTGAGAGTCTTAAGATATATCTTTAATAAGTACTCCAAAGTATATTCCTTTTGGGTTCTATCACAATGACCTAAAATGCCACATTAATTACAATGTCAAAGCTTTGAAGTCAGTGGCTAAGTTGGTGTCTAATAATCTTTTTTTTAAATGTTTTATTGTGAATTATATGATAGTTTACATGATTACATGAGAGAACTTTAGTTTTACATTAATTCCATCGTATATCATTTCATTGTCATGGTTCTAATCCCCTTCATGCATCATCAACTGACCAAAGGGTATATCCTAGAAACCCACCCCCTACACTCCCACTCCTACCCCCCGCCCCAGTCTTCAGCCCACAGTCCATCTCCCTCTCTGGATCCAAAGTCCCCAGCCACTTCATCACTCCACGTCATCATCTCTGTCTCCATCTCAGGCATCGCTGGTTCTCTGGGTAGGGCCCCACTCTTGGCTCTTCTCCATTGATGGCCCTAGAGACCTCTGCTCCTAGACTGGAGAAATAATCACTCCCTTCCTTGCTACAAAACATCTACCTTTGCACTTCCAACCCTCATAATTAGTCCTGATAACAATTATTCACTACAGTATCACAAATTACCCATCTTTATTTCATTTCATCAGCTCCGCCTAGACAGATTGGATAGTACTCATTGGAGATTCTGCCTTCCTCCATGCCCCTAGCTCTAGGTTCCCTCTTGAAAGCTTGTAAGCCAGTCACTTCTTGCCTTTGTAGTCCCCTCCTCCCCATTTGGGTATCCCATGTACAAGTTGCCCATCTCTGCCCACTCTGTGTGTGGAGGGGGTGGGAATGTTTCTTGCTGTAAAGATTCGTTCCTTCTTTTTAGTCACTGCATCCGTAGGGATAGGTCAAGTTCATCAGATTGTATCAGCTCA
>NW_006408928.1:1574088-1577506 GCF_000296735.1 Chrysochloris asiatica | reverse complement strand
AGCAGAAATAAATGAGATAGAAAACAGAAAAACTATAGAAACAATCAACAAGACAAGAAGCTGGTTCTTTGAAAGAATTAATAAAATTGACAGACCATTGGCAAACCTAACAAAAGAAAGAAGAGAGAAGACACAAATAACACGCATTAGAAATCACATGGGTGATATCACAACGGAACCAAAGGAAATCAAAAGAATAATAACAGAATACTATGAAAAATTGTACTCCAACAAATTTGAAAACTTAAAAGACATGGATACATTCTTGGATAAACATGACCTACCTAAAAACTTACATAGAATGAAATAGAAAACTTAAACAGACCCATAACAGTAGAAGAAATTGACCTAGTCATCAAAAGACTCCCAACCAAAAACAGTCCAGGCCCAGATGGCTTCACAGCTGAATTCTACCAAACATTCAGGGAAGAGCTGACACCAATTCTACTCAAATTATTCCATAATATAGAGGAGGATGGAAAATTACCCAATACATTCTATGAAGCAAGCATAACCCTCATAACAAAACTAGGACCCAGGAATTGATGGTATAAAAAAAGAATTCTTTCAAGAAAGTGAGGTGGCACAGGATGCACTCACTCATCTCTGCCAAGAAACTTGGAAGACAACTATCTGGCTGACTGATTGGAAGGGATCCGTATTTGTGCCCATTCCAAAGAGAGGTGACCAAACTGCTGAAATCATCAATTTCTTTGATATTCCATGCAAGTAAAGTTTTACTAAAGTTAATACAGAAACAGCTACAAGCATACATTGACAGAACTTCCAGAGGTTCCAGAGGATTCAGAAGAGGCCGTGGAATGATGGATATCATTGCTGATGTCCGATGGATCTTGGCTGAAAGATGGTATGTGGAGGAGATTATAATCAATGTAATGAAACAAGGTATATGAACGTTTGAATGTGAAACTGATGATGTACCCTGTAAACTTTCACTCAATCCACAATAAAAACCATCAATCAAAAACAAAAATAAATTTTTGATGACTGTCCACTGGCCTTAGGTCAACTTTGGGGCTGGTCCCAGAGTCAGACGTCATAAGAAGGAGCCTGTGGGTTTCTTCTCTGTGCCATTGCAAAACTGTAGGTGTACTGCTGAACCCTTTTGAGGGTGTGCTCTTGCCTGCCTGATGGTGTGTGAACTTTGCAGTGAAGGCGTTATTGGAGTGAAGAGGAAAGATTCGTGAAAAATTAAAAGTGAAAGATGAAAAATCTGTTACACCTCTCCTTCTAGACGCGCAGCTCCATGACTTCTAGCGCTGGGTCACTGCCTCTGCTTGGCTGCAGCCCCACCTTCTAGCATCAGGACCTCAGGGATGGATTCAGCCAGGATGGATTCAGAAATCATGGTATTTTGCTTCCACAGGCAGATTTTTCCACAGGTGGTTCAGTAAACTGGTGCCCAGAATCTTAAACAGGATCTAAAACTCCGCAGCTGTTCTTCGGACCGCTCTTCCTCTGCTTTTTTAGGCTTTAGCAGAGGAACTTTCACTATCTGTTTCTGCTTACCCACCCCCAAACCAGAAGTCTAGCTTCACATTTTAATAAAGGATTTTATGATTTTACAAAAATATTTTTTTACTTACTCTCATATTAAACTTCCTTTCAACTCAGTGAATATAAATGCAAGTAAAAACAGGATATATATCAAACTACATTGTTGTTAAGTGCCATCAAGTTGGTTCTGATTCATAGCAAACCTGCATCGGGTCTCCAAGGAATTACTGATGGTTTGAAGCACTGACCCTGCAGTTCAAAACATCCTTGAAGTACAGTACTTTATCTTATAGCACCACACCAGGATAAAGGCAAAATAATATCAATCAAGAGACAGGTATAGCAATATTTATGGAAGCTTTATTCATAACACCTTAAGAGTAAATACATCCCCATATGTTTAACAGATGAATTAGTAAATGAAATGTGTTTATTCATAAAAAGAAAAGTATACATATTAATGAAACCAATGATGCATGATTCAAGAGGAATAAACCATATGAGAAAATATATAAGACAGACATAATATAGTAACTGTCTGATTCTATTTATATGAAGGTCAAATAAAGTCAAAACTAATCAGGTGTAGTATAAATCAGAATAGTAACTACCGGTTAGAGGTAGAAGTTCCTGGATGGTTCAAATTGTTTATACTTGAATACTAACCTAAAGGATTCCTGGCGTGATGCTGTAGGATAAGACATGGACTACAAGGTTGGTGGTTCAAACTTAACAGTCACTCCTCAGAAATCGTAAACAGGGTTGCTAAGATTTGGAACCAACTCGACTGTACTTAACAACAACTGACCAAAGGGTGGCAGTTTGAACATGTCTAGTGGTGCTGTGGAAGAATGGCCTAGTAATCTGATTTTGTGGGGTAAAGAAAGAAAGAAAGAAAAAGAACTTATCATGGAGTCATTTTCAGCTTGTGACTCCATGTATTACAGAGGATCTTATTAAGGGAAGCAGATAATCACACATTTCTTCCACAGTTCTGGGTGTGTTGGAACTGCCTATAAATAAGTTAGTTGTTGAGTACAAATGGTTTACAAAATTCAAGGACTTCTCCAGAAGCCTCCAACTAAGAAAACTCTGTGGAGAAGTTCTGCTCTGTAATGTGGGAGTCACCAGGAGTCAGAATCAACTAGATGGCAATAGATTTGATTTATGGGTTGTTGGTATGGAAGTACCCTTTGAGTGGTAAAAGTGATCTGCTATCTACTAGCCAATCCATGGAAGAAAAATATAGCACTCTGCTTCCATAAAGATGTACAACCTTGGAAAACCTATTGACAGTTTTACTCTGTCCTATGAATAAGGCCACCCACAATCAATTGGATTCGACTCAGAAACAATGGGGTTGGTTTTTAGTTGGGGGTGGGGATGACTAGGAAGCAACAAGAGAAAGCCATCTTGTGTAATGGCAATGTTCTAAATTTTTATTTAGTTTCTCATTCCATGGGTGTAAACATATTTAAAATGCAAACAGTTGTGTTTACAGTGTACTATGTCAAACTCATCAACAGCTCCTGGGAAATCTTATACAGGGTCTCTAAGTATCAGAACCGACTCAATGGCACTTAACAACAACATGTATGTATGTATATAGTCACTGATTATGACGTGACTCAATATAAGTGAAAACCTATACATGTACTTAGGCAAAGTTTGAATTTTAGCGAAAAAAATAACTTTTTTAAATGTCAGGAGCAGAAAATAGGATGTCTTAATTTCACTGTACTCAACAGACACCCAGAAAAATGACTTTAAAATTGTCCATATAGTATTATCTTCATTCACTTTTTTTTTTTTTTTTAATTTAAGGTTTTTATTGTGGATTGAGTGAAAGTTTACAGGACACATCATCAGTTTCACATTCAACACATCATATAACTTGTTT
>NW_006408928.1:1571671-1572928 GCF_000296735.1 Chrysochloris asiatica | reverse complement strand
TGCTCATCCTTTCAAGTGGATATTTCTCATATCTGGAGATCTGGATGTGGTTCCAGTTTCTACCTATAGTTTTATGTATTGCAAAGGCTACACAAGATGCCTCATTCACTGGGTACGCTGTAGCCCCAATTTAGGTATTCCAATCAGTTATAGGCAGATGGACTTACAAGCCTTCTAGTGTGATGTTTCTGACTATTCCTTTCTCTCCCCCTCCAGTGTCTACTCTATATTATAATGCAAGGAAAACCAAGATTCAAAAAACAGCCAGGGATCTTAACACGATATCCCCACCCCCATTCCAACCATGATTCAATCCCTGTGTCTCAGAGCACTGCAGTTCCAAGGCTGCACATATATCATCCTTTAGCTCTGTCCCATTTGGTCCATTCAAACATGCCCAATTGTTCTCCCATCTGCCCTGTTTCTCTAGTTCCCTATCCATCCCTCCCCAGCACCCAAGCTCTCCTGTGTCCAATCCCCACACTGCGCTCTACCTTCCCCCCTTCCCCCAACCATCACCAACTTCCCAACAACCCACAAAGACTTCCCCCTATTTCCCTATTGTATAATTTCTTTTTCTTAGTTTTTTTACAGTAGTGGTCCCATGCAGTATTTCTCTTTTTGTGACTGACTAATTACACTCAGCATAATGCCATCCATGTTCATCCATGTTATGTGGTGGCTTGCCGCTTCCTTGTTATTCTTCAATGTAGCATAATATTCCATTGTGTGTATATAGCACAATTTGTTTATCCATTCTTCAGTTGATGGGCACTTTGGCTGTCTCCATCCTTTTGCTATTGTACATAGTGCTACTATAAACATTGGTGTGCATATATCTTCTCGTGTTGTGGCTTGTTTTTCTTGTGGGTAAACACCAAGTAGAGGAATTACTGGATCATTAGGTATTTCTATTTTCAACTTTCTGAGGAAATGCCATATTTCTTTCCAGAGAGGTTGGAACATTTTGCAGTCCCACCAGCAATGAAGGAGTGTCCCAGTCTCTCCACATCCCTGCCAGCATTTATTGTCTTCTCCATTTTTCGTTTTTGCTGTTATTGTTGGTGTGAAATGATATCTCATGGTTGTTTTGATATGCATCTCTCTAATGGCAAATTAGTATATTTTGAGATCGGGGAGTGACAAGCCTCCAACCTTATTCTTATTCTTAAGCAGTGCTCTGCTTATCCTGGGTCTCTTTTCTTTCCATATAAAGTTTGTAATTGCTTTTTCCATCTCTTTGAAGAATGTCGTTGG
>NW_006408928.1:1570263-1571571 GCF_000296735.1 Chrysochloris asiatica | reverse complement strand
TATTTGATTGACAGCTTTGCTGGGTAGAGGATTCTTGGGTGGCAGTTTTTTTTCTTTCAGGGCTTTATATATTTCTCCTCATTGCCTTCTTGCCTGCATGGTCTGTGCTGAGAAATCCGAGCCCAACCCGATTTGCCCGCCCTTGCATGCTATATTTCTCCCCTCTCCAGCTGCTTTCAAGATGCTGTCTTTATCCGCGATCTCGGAAAACTTGATTATCATATGTCCTGGCGATTGTCCTTCAGGGTCTATCCATCCTGGGCTTCACCGAGCCCCCCGAATACTTATCCTTCCACTCCTCATGATGCCAGGAAAACCTTCCTCCAGAAACTCCTCAACTATCTCCTCCATGGGCCTGTGTGACCGTTCCTGTTCCAGAATGCCAACAATTCCCATGCCACTCTTCCTCAGGTTATCCAACATATATCCTAAGCTTTCTTCGGATTTTTTTATCCTTTTTTGTATCTGCTCCTCCATCTTAATAGTGTTGAGAGATTTATCCTCTATCTCACTAGTTCTAGCTTCCATCTCCTCAACTCTACTCCTTTGCCCTTTCAATGTATTGTCCATTCCTGATATTCCACTGTTAATAGCCTGGACCTCTTTCTGTAGGTTTTGAACTGTTTCCAATGCTCTATCTATCTTACTTGATTGTTCCTGTAGCACTTTCCTGACTTCTTCCCCATTTCTCTCAACTGCATTGCATAGTGTCTTGATACCTTTTATAATCATTTTTAGGAATTCCATCTCAGGCATTTCCAAAGCCTGCCCATCTTTCAGTATAGAGTGTAGGTCTCCTTCCAGCTCATTTGCCTCAGTCACTCTATCTCGTTTCTGGACATGTGCAGATATGGTCATCTGCTTCTGTTTTTTTGGCATCTTCAGGGGTTACCTGTGGCCTTAATATTTAGATGGTGTGTGGTTTGGTATTTTTTTATGCTTTCTGAATGCCTCCAGGTAGATGCGACCAGGGAATGGGCTTCCCCTTTCATTCCTCTTCCTTAGAAGTTTCAAGATACCACTGTTGGTCATTTTGACGTAACTTAGGATTTAATTTTCGCCTATTTCCTCTTTTGTCTGCTTGTCCCGCTCCACAATCCCCGTTCAGGACTTGTTTCTAGTTGGAAACAGTCCAGGGCCGGCTATGGCCGTTTGGTTTTAATTGGAGACTGTCTCTTTAAATTTCAAGGAGATCTGTGTGCATGCATAGTAGATCCCTCCGAGGGTGGGGCTGGGGTGCCCACTAGCTCAGGCACCCCTATAGTCACCAGAATGGAGGTGCGCAGACAGCAAGGGACCAATGAACAG
>NW_006408928.1:1541599-1542788 GCF_000296735.1 Chrysochloris asiatica | reverse complement strand
GTTTGTAGCAGCACTATTTACAATAGCAAAAAGATGGAGACAGCCAAAGTGCCCATCAACTGAAGAATGGATAAACAAATTGTGATACATACACACAATGGAATATTAAGCTACATTGAAGAATAACAAGGAAGCGGCAAGCCACCGCATGACATGGATGAACCTAGAGGACACCATCTTGAGTGAAATTAGTCAGTCACAAAAAGAGAATTACTGCATAGGACCACTACTGTAAAACACCAAGAAAAAGAAATTGTACTAAAAGGGAGTAGGGGGAAGTCTTTGTTGGTTGTTGGGAAGTTGGTGATGGGTGGGGAGAAAGGGGGAGGGTGGAGCACAGGGCGGGGATTGGACACAGGAGAGCTTGTGTGTTAGGGAGGGGGGCAATATACAGGGAGGGAGAGGGAAGTGGAGAAAAGTGGCAGATGGGAGAACAATTGGGCATGTTCGAAAGGGCTAAATGGAACAGAGATAAAGGACGATATATACACAGCCTTGGAACTGCAGGGCTCTGAGATACGGGGATTGAGTCACGGTTGGAATTGGGGGGGAATCATGTTAAGATGCTTGACTGTTTTTTGTTTGTTTGTTTATTTTAATCTTGGTTTCCCTTGCATTATAATATAGAGTAGATACTGGAGACTGAGAGAAAGGAATAGTCAGAAACATCACACTAGAAGGCTTGTAAGTCTGTCTTCTGCCTATGATTGATTGGAATACCTAAATTGGGGCTACAGCGTATCCAGTGAATGAGGCTTCTTGCGGAGCCTTTGCAATACATAAAACTATAGGTAGAAACTGGAACCACATCCAGATCTCAAGAAATGAGAAATCTCCTCTTGAAAGGACGAGCATACCAGCCTGGAGCGGCTGGAAGAATACAAGATACCTCTTGAAAGAAAGACCTGCAGGAAAAATGGAGGCAGATGGGCTGTTACTACATGAACAAACAAATCACTTCCCTAGGAAACATCAAGGCAAGTAGCCAGGTCCTCTCAATGCAAACCCCCTTCCAAGACTAAGACTCAACGGACATGCATGCTCTGATTAGTGACCACACACATCACCAATGGGGGGAAGTGGGGTAAAAGCAGCAATGAAGCAGCAAGCTAAGCCCTACAATGTTCAGTGGACTTCTGTGGACCCAATTGGGGACCTGGTTGGCAAGCAGTGTGAAGAGACCTGGGGA
>NW_006408928.1:1539731-1540849 GCF_000296735.1 Chrysochloris asiatica | reverse complement strand
AAGGGGGAAGTGTAGTGGGTGGGTTTTTGGGATATACCCTTTGGGTGGTTGATGATGCATGGAGGGGATTGGAACAATGGCAATGAGATGATATACGATGGAAGGAATATAAAACTAACATTCTCCCATGTAAACTATCATATAATTCACAATAAAACATTTTTAAAAAATTTAAAAAAAAAAGATAACAACTACATGATCATACTGAGTGATGCAGAAAGGATTTCACAAAATCTAACATCCATTCCTGATTAAAACACTCAACAAAGTAAGAATTGAGGGGAAATTCCGCAATGTGATTGATAGCATATATATAAAACAAACAGCCAACATCACTCTGTATGGAGAGAAATTGAAAACATTTCCATTGTGAACTGGAACCACACAAGGGTGCCATTTATCACAACTCCGATTCTAGACTGAGTTGGAAGTATTAACCAGAGATGTAAGACAAGAAAGATAAATTAAAGGCATCCAAATTGGATAGGAAAAAGTAAAGCTCTCTCTATTCATATCATCTGTGATTAGCGAGAGCTTTACTTCTTTGCCAATTTGTTAACTCATGTGACATGGAGTGCAATATACAAGGAGGGGAAGACAATACACAAAAAGAGGGAGGGTTGCAATGAACAATAAAGACATGAGAAGACTTAAGGAGGTATGCATTGGCTAAATGGGATAGAGGTAAACAGTGATTTATACACAACCTGGGAACAATAGTGTTCTGTGCATCAATATATGGATTGAGATATAGACTAAGTGGGTAAAGGAGGGGAAAATGATTTATGTGTTTGAATGTCTTATGGCTATAGATTTCCAATGCCTACTATTGTAAAATAGACATTTATGTGTGATAGAAATGAATACTGAGAAATATGATGACAGAAAGCTTGCAAGCCTGCCTTCAGACTATATGTGATTGGATTTTCTAAAAGGGGAAATAGAATTTGCCCAAGGAAATACGATTCTTGTTAAGCCCTTGTAGAGTATGGGATCTTAAATGGATTTCTGAGCCTCACTCAGAACCTTCTGAGTTGGATCATTCCCACTTGAAAAGACATGCAGACCAGCCCAAGACTGCTAGAAGAGAAGATCTTTATTGAAACAAAGACCTGCAG
>NW_006408928.1:1512027-1538469 GCF_000296735.1 Chrysochloris asiatica | reverse complement strand
TACTCATACTTCACAATGTTGACCAGAGCTTGTCATGATCCACATAATTGAAAGTGTTTGCATAGTCAATAAAGCACACAATATGGAAGTCACCCCCAAATTGTTGTTGTTGAATATGTGCTGCCGTTTAGTTCCTACCATGTGAGATTCAATTATTTACACTATGTTTAAGTTCACAATTCAGTGTCAGTAGTTCCCACTGTAATATCTGGCACTAAAACATTAAGTCCAGAGTCTTTACTTGATGGACCCATATCAATAAAATTGATTATCTTTAACTTTATGTTACTTATACCATAATTACACATCCTTAATATGTTGTTGTTGTAGCATAGTGGTTATGAATCAGGGTATGAACTGCAAGGGCAGCAGTTCAAAACTACCAGTTGCTCCACAATAGAAAGATGAGGATTTCTACTCCCGTAAAGATTTACAGCCTCGGAAACCCTGTTCAGGGTCACTATGGGGTGGAACCGACTCGATGTCACTTATAAACAACAACAACATACCATAATTCCACATCCTTAACATACATACTCATATATTAAAAAAAAAACTTTTTTATGACTTTAAAATATCATGTAGTTCTTTTGAAGTGCAGTGTATCCTGCCATATCTGTACTTCTCATTTTGGTACCTGCATGGATTAGAACCTTGCTTTAGTTATAGAAGCAAAGAAAGGTGGTGGAATTGGGCCCTAAGCAGAATAGAAATGTCTTCCAACAAATTATTTTAGGTGAGAATACTAAAGGTTTCTCAGCAAAGACAAGATTAATCAACATAAATGGAGGGCTATGTTTATTAGCAAAGACCAAAAAAGACTTAATAAAATAATTAAGACAACTATTTCATTTTTTATTCCCTGGAACCTTTTTAGTTCCCTGGGTTATTTTGTCCTTAAAGGTATTGTAGAATTGTTCTTTGAAGCCACCTGGAATTTAATTGTTTAATATTTGCATTTTCGATGATTTCTTTTTTGTTGAAATATATTTTCCTAGGAAATTATCCCTTTTAGCCAAATGTAAAGATGTATTTGCAAGAGTCCCAAAATGTTTATTTAGCTTTATTTTTCATTTCTTTACTTTTAGTAGTTCATTTTTATTTATTTAATTTTGAAATTAGGAAGTTAGAGGCTTCCAACTTTATTCTTCTTCTTAAGCAGTGCTTTGCTTATTCTGGGTCTCTTTCTTTTCCATATAAAGTTTGTAATTGTGTTTTACATCTCATTGAAGTATATCATTGGAATCTGGATTGGGATTGCATTATATGTATAGATTGCTTTGGACAGTATTGACATTTTCACATTGTTAAGTCTTCCTATCCAACAGCATGGTATATTCTTTCATTTTGTAAGTCTCTTTTGGTTTCTTGTAGTAGTGTTTTGTTGTTTTCTTTTATAGGTCCTCTGTTTCTCTGATTACATTTATTCCTAGATATTTTATCCTTTGGGAAGCTTTTGTAAATGGCATTGCTTTCCTAATGTCCTTTTCAGTGCTGTCATTATTGGTATAGAGGAATACAACTGATTTTTGTATGTTGATCTTATACCCTGACACTTTGCAGAATCTTCTAATGAGGTCTAGTAGCTTTTTTTTTTACTGAGTCTTTCCGGTTTTCTATGTATAGTATCATATCATCTGCAAATAGAGAGAGTTTTATTTCCTTGTTGACTATTTGGATGCTTTTATTTTCCCTATCTTGCCATACAGCTCTGTCTGAGACTTCCAGCACAATATTGAATAGGAGTGGTGACAAACAGCATCCTGTTCGCAAAGGGAAGGCTTTCAGTTTCACTCCATTGCAAATAATGTAGGCTGTTTGTATATATGCTCTCAATTATGGTGAGAAATTTCCCTTCAATTCCTACTTTGTTGGGTGTTTTTATCAGGAATGGATGTTGGATATTGTCAAATGCCTTTTCTGCATCAATCAATATGACCATGTAGTTCTTTTCCTTTTTCTTATTTATATGGTGGATTACATTGATTGTTTTTCTAATGTTGAATCATCCTTACATCCCTGATATGAATCCCACTTGGTCATGATGTATTATTTTTTTGATGTGTGTTGGATTCTGTTGGCTAGGATTTAGTTGAGAATTTATGCATCTATGTTCATGAGGGATATTGATCTATAATTTTCTTTCTTAGTGATGTTCTTCCCTGGTTTTGGTATGTCAGTGGTTCATTTTTGTTTCTCATTTACCTTTTCACCTATTTATGTATTCTCTAACCACTTGCCTGCTAACCACAAGATAGGTAGTTCAAACACACCAGCTGCTCCACAATAGACAGATAAAGCTTTCTGCTCCTGTTAAAATTGACAGCCTCAGAAACCACCTGCAGGGTTGCTATCAGTCTGAGCCAATTAGATGACTATGGATTTTATCTTGATTAAATTAGTTTTAAATGTGTCTGTTTTGTTTTATATATTAAAAAAACACCATAATTTTATTATGCATACTGTTTTATACTTTCATCTCTGTAAATGTCTTTTTTGTTTTCTTTCACTGCTCTTTTTCTGTTCATTTTATTAATTTCTGTCTAGATTTTTGAGGGGAAATTTTATTTTCTTTCATTATTGCTTACACACAGTGAAATGGATAGATATCAAATGTTCATGTAATGAGAAACTGTAACATAATCACTAAAAAACTAAAATTGAAAAAGTTCATAATTCCAAAGATCTGTAATATTCCAAACTCTTATGCATTTCTGGTGATAGTATACATTTCAAATCATCTTCTAACAATGTTTGATATTATTTCCTAATGTTAAATGCAAGGGTAAGAAAAAAGAATTGCTACTAGGGATTCAGTTCATGCATGCATGGGTTTATTCCAAATAAAGTGTGCTCTTACACATGTTCCTGTTATTAGTGGATAATTTCCAGCAAATTCTCTCAGTATTACAGTTGTATTTTTCTCCTATGGGTACCTTCAATGAAAACAACAAAAGCTATTTTTTGTGATATGGAAAAATTGATTTTCAGGCCAGAACTAATATCAAATTTATAACAAACTCTGGTGGAATTCTTCCTTTGCAACAAGTTTATGACACTGCAGCCCCATATAAAATAGCAGTTTTTAGAGTGATCAAGCATTTTAAGGAAATCAGGGAAATCTCAAAGGTGAGCCCAGAGAGGGAAGACCATTAACTCCAATGAATAAAGAAAGTGTAGTTAGAGTCCAGTAACTCGAGGAAAAAAAAAAAAAAAAGGATAGAACTCTAGCTACTGATGTTGGGATCTCAGACAGTTCAGAATTTTAAATTTTAACCTAACATCGTGGTCTCAAAAAGCTTTAAGCCTTTGAAGCAAGATCAAAGCTAATAAAGACAATTTTATGGAATGAATATGTCTAATAAGAATAGTAAGATCTAATCAGAAAAGAGACTTCCTAAGGTATATGTCAGTTAAATTCAATGTACAGAGGTCAGCTCAGAATGTATGACAACTTTTTTGTTTTTTAACATTCCAAAGTTTGTAGCTTTTCTTGAAGTCTACATAATGATGGTAAGGGTTTATTATGAAGAAGTTTTAAGAAAATTGAAAGCTGTATTGGTGAGAAAATACTGTGAAAATTGTGTCCAGGATTGCTTTTATTCAAGATTGCTTATCATTTAAGAGTAGTAAGGGTTTTCTTATGAGAATTTCATTGCAAAATCTACCCTATCTAGTAAAAAGCCTTGATCGTTCCCCTTCAGATTTCATCATTTTATTCTCCAAATTCAAGGACATTTAAAAAGAACATATTTTATATCCCTCAATGATACAACAACTTCTATTTCACTGTGGTATAAATAGAAAAAGACATGATTCTCAGGGGGAATGTTTAGAGAGATGGAAACACCACTTTTAGAAGAGTGCAGATGGGAGATATGTCGAGAAACAATAGCTTTACATTTTGATGCTTTTACTTTTTAGTGGTTTAAATGATTTTGCAGAAATATATATATATTTTTTTTTTACTTACCTTCATATATGGGGTAATGAAAAATCATTAATTGTATTTCCATACACCATAGAGCAAAACTGATTTTAACAATACCACAAAGCAATATGAAGAGAAAGGTATAGTTTTTTTTGTTTTTTTTTAAACAAAAGCTGATAAAGCAATTGCATTAGGAAATCCTGGGTTAAAACCTATTAAAAAGCCTACAACAAACTATGATAAACCCACATTATGGCCAATACTTGGAAATGAAGAGGCAGGAACTGCTGATATACCCAACAAGTTAAATAAATATTGAAGGCTTTATGCTTGTGGGAAAGGAAAAATAAAAGCAAATCTCAAATTATTACAGTTGTATGATTCCATTTACATATAATTTTAAAAATTAACAGTGCAGAAAATTAATGGGAGAGGAGCAAACATGGAAGGAATTAAGAAATAAAAGAAAAAAATTTCCGCCAACCTTCTGCTTTACCAAAAATGATATCCTTCTCCAGGGAGTCGTTCCTCCTGAAAATACGCCTGAGGTATGAGAGACAAAGTCTTGCCATTTTGGCTTCCTAAGCAGCACTCTGGCTGTACTTCTTCCAACACAGACCTGTGTGCTCATTGGCAGACCAAGGTACTTTCAATATTCTCTTCCAACACCAAAATTCAAATTCATCAATTTTTTTTATGGTCTTCCTTATTCACTGTATAACATTTGCAATGCATATTGAAAATAACATGGCTTGGGTAAGGTACACCTTATTCCTCAAACTGACATCTTTGCTCTTCAACACTTTAAAGAGGTCGTGAATAACATATTTGCCCAATGAAATAACATTGTTTAATTTCTTGATTGCTGCTTCCATGAGAATTGATGGTTGATCCAAGAAAAATGAAGTCTTTGATAACTTCAGCCTTTTCTCAATTTATATTTTGTTGTTGTTAAGTGCTGTCGAGTTGGTTCTGACCCATAGCGATCCTATATAGGGCTTTCAAGGAGCAGCTGGTGAACTTGAACCACTGACATTGCAGTTCAAACAACTTTGCAGTCTGAACCATTAACCCACAGTGCCACATCAGGACTCTCTCCATTTATATAGATGTTGTTAATTGTTCCAGTGGTGAGGTTTTGGGTTACTTTACACTGAGATGTCACCCATATCAGAGGCTGTTGTCTTTGATTTTCATCATTATGCATTTATAGTCCTCTTTACTTTCAGAAAGCAAGGCTCTATCATCTGCATATCTCAGGTTGTTAACAAGTCTTCCTCCAACCTGATGCCACATTTTTCTTCATATAATCCAGCTTCTCAGATTATATGCTCAGCATACACATTGAACCAGTATTGTGAAAGAATACAGCTCTAATGCACAGATTTCTTAATTTTAATCCTTTCATCATTCCCTTGTTCTATTTCAACAATTGCTTCTTGGTCTATGTACAGGTTCCCATGAGCACAATTAATTGTTCCAGAATATTCATTCTGTGCAATGATGTCTGTAGTTTGTAATGATCCACACAATTGAAAGCCTTTGTGTAGTCAATAAAGCACAGTTAAACATCTTCCTGGTAGTCTATGATTTTCAGCCAAGATCTATCTGACGTCAGCAATTCTTAATTCCACATCCTCTTCTGAATCCAGATTGAACCTCTGGAAGTTCAATGTCAATGTATGGTTGCAGCCATTTTTGTATTGCCTTTAATAAAACTTTACTCATATGGGATATCAATGATATTGTCTGATGATTTCCACATTCCATTGGGTCACCTCTCTTTGGAATGGGAACAAATACGAATCTCTTCCAGTCAGGTGGCCAGGTAATTATCTTCCAAATTTCTTGGCATAGTTGAGTGAGTGCCTCCAACGCTGTTTCACTTTGTTGGAAGATTTCAATTTGTATTCCATCAATTCCTGATACCTTGTTCTTTTACAGTGCCTATAATGCACCTTGCACTTCTGCCTTCAGGATCATTGATTCTTAATCATTTGATGCCTCTTGAAATGGTTGAACATTGACTTGATTGCTTGCCTTGATGGCTCTCCAGTGAACAACTTGTTTGTTCTTGTAGCCATCAAGGCAAGTAATCAAGTACCTTCAGGACAAATCCCCTCCACTTATGTAAATCAAAGGGAACACATGAGCAGGCATGTAAGCTTACTGGTGACCACATTGGTCTACTGGTGAGTGGAAGAGGGGGAAAGAAAGCAATGAAGATAAGGGCTGAGTTTGACCCCATTGCAAAGACTCCCGTAGACCTGGAGATGAGAGAGAGGAGAGGAAGGGCTATTTGGTCCAAAGTTTAGTGAGACATGAGGACTCCTTAGACCATGGAAAAGCACCTAAGCACACAGGCTAGAGCCAAGAGTGAAGTTTCCAGCTGATATGAAGTGATGGGAGGTGTACAAAAAGGCCCAAACTTTCATATAGTACTCATTTGCCCTAGCTTCAATGGCTTGATGATCAGAACTCAACTAGAGGAAGAAAAAGAAATTTGATAAAAGACATAAGTGTAAATTGCTACAATTTTATGAACTTAACCTATACTTATGAATGTAGTAGCTCAAAATACCAATTGAGATGGAAGAAATCTTCACATTAAGTATCAATCCTATCCCCTCTGTATATACGGTTGATAGGGACCAGTAACTTAAGCAGTGGCTACCTAAAATTGGGGAGGACTATAAAGGCACAAACTGACTGACTTACAAGTTTTCAAGAGGTAGTTTAGTTTCAGAGTATGCTGGGGAAGGTAGAATCCCCACTGAATAATATTCATCTTATCTAGATGGGTCAGGTGAGAAGAGATGGGGATAAGATTCTTATGATTCAATAGTGAGTAATTGTTATCATGACTAATTACAACTTTCACAGTAGAGAAAAAAAAAGTAGAAGTTTTGTAACAAAACAGCGGGAGTAGTTAATCTTACAGTCCAGGAAGATAGGACCCTGGGACCATCAAGGTAGAAGAGAATGAGCAGAATGTGGGGTCCTTTCCAAAGAAGCAACAACACCAGAGATGGAGACAGACATGAGGACATGGAGAAATAGAGAAACTGAGGACTCTAGGCTCATGGAAAGAGAAAGACTTGTGCTGGCAGCCAGGTGCTTGGGGCCATGAGGCAGATTTGCAGAATGTGCCATTTGGTTGTTTAAATGATTATATATTCCTGAGTGTTTTTGTATACATCCCCCACCCCACCACCACCACCCCCCCAAAAAAAAAGAGGGAAAAGAAGCAAATACTGTTGAATGATGATGCACTGAGGAGATTGCAATCGTTACAATGAAATGATGAGTGTAAAACTGATGTTCTCTCATGTAAACTATAACTCAAGTCACAATAAAAACATAAACAAAAAATACATTTTGAACTAGGAAAATCACAATATTCTTGGGATATTATTATTCTATGTACAAATACAACTTAGTAATAGCTTTGGGTTTTTGTTTGTTTGTTTGTTGTTGTTGTTTGGAAGAATTTCACATCTGAGAGTCTCCCTTAGACTTGTGGTCCTAGGAGAATATTGTGCTCATTCATCTTTTTGGAGCTCAAAAACCTATAAATGACAAACCAGAGTAATCCCTCGCTTATAAAAGACTTCTGAAAAAGTGAAGAAAAAGGATCTTTTAATTGCTCACTCAAAGCAGAGTCAGCAAGGGTTTAAATCCTGGGTTTATAACAGAAATTAGAGTTCTTCTGTCCATCAACATTATTTTACAGACAATGAAATGGCTCACCAAATATCACACACATTTATGGCACAGCTAGTGCAGGGCCACAGCTTTACAAATTATAAAAGAGGCTGTATTTGTTATTCATGTGTAGTTGTTGTGTCTTGATTTTTTGGTGGTCTGTGTCACATCATACTCTAACCAAGATCAACAAGGGTCTGGACAAGAAATGTTTCCCATGAAACAATGCATTTATCTTACACTACTGTTGTCCACGTGTAGTGATTTAGGATAAGAACTGATAGCTAACTGCAAAGTTGGTGATTCAAACCCACCAGCTGTTCCTGAGGAAACCCTATAAGAATGGCTGTGAGTTGAACCCACCGGAAAACACTTAACAAGTACAATCAAGAAAGAAAACTTAAATTTAGTAGGGCAAACTCCTCGATTCATGACAGCATTAAAAT
Source organism: Chrysochloris asiatica (assembly GCF_000296735.1). Lineage (NCBI taxonomy): Eukaryota > Metazoa > Chordata > Mammalia > Afrosoricida > Chrysochloridae > Chrysochloris > Chrysochloris asiatica. The sequence goes on along the minus strand of NW_006408928.1, from coordinate 1,530,387 downwards.
AAGTAAACAAAATCAGAGTATACATTTATAACAATATGCATAATGAAATGTACTTGTTAAAGAGGATGACAAATCTGTACTCTGATAAAATATTATAGGTTCAAATTAATATGGCTATTAGATAAGCCAACACATCGAAGCTGGAGGAAAGGAGTTTCTGGTGCCACCGAACTGTGCAGTGGATGGAGATACATATAAAATTATGTCTTCTTCTCTTCCTTTGTATTTCATTACTCTCCTAAGATACATACATGTACTAGCAAGAGGTGCTAAAGCTCTTTCTTAAGACAAAAGTAAAATACATTGGAGTACTAACTCAGTTGAATAAATCAATCACCAGTATTGAGTTTAGAAACTGTTTAATTTAGAGTACTAAGACTAAGAATCTTTAAAATTCCCATAGTAGTTTCTATTTGAAGAGTACTCTGACTTACATGAGCATCAAAAACCTGCTGTACAAAACACGTCCAACAAAACCTGAAGTTATTCTCTAAACTGAGTAGAACATTGAATTCCTAGAACCTAGTTCTCTATCACTGTAAAATGTAGTTTCAATTAAAATCATAATTACTGTATCATTTTTTGTTTTAGACACATAAAATCTTCAGAGGATTACATGATTACTGATATCTTTGTCCTATTAAAACATTATCCTATAATTATAAAGATAGCATTGTATTTAACTTTGTCCAGCTGATTACCCTCTTTGATTTACTTACATGAAACATGCAAGTTAATGTCTTATTACTGACCATTATTTAATTATTTTAAGAAATCTTGGTGGTACAACAATTAAGTTCTTACTTAAAAGTTGGTGGTTTATGAAGCTTCTGCCAGTGGCCAGCCCAGCCTGACCTCTGGACAACGGTAGGATGCTGTGGCCCCAGAATGAGGAAAGGGGTGCTGGAGCCAGACTTGCAGCAGCTTCTGGCTGGCCACAGAAGCTTTGAGTGAGTTCAGGGTGGGGGTGGGGCTTCCTTGGCTTATCCAGGACCACACACACAAACTCTCTGGACAGCCTGGGGCCAGCTATGACCCGTACATGCCAGTCTCGGACTGAAGTGAGGAAGGGAGGGGGGGCTAGATAGGAAAGAAAGGTGCTCAGGACAGATTGGAGGTGTGTGAACACAAGTCTCCAGAGGGCCAGGCAGGGGTGGGGAGTGACCCTCCCTATAAACTTAGATTCAAGACTAGGACAGTCTGAGGAGCTTTTGTTCTGCTCTGAGACGCTCTGGTAGTGTAGTGGTTATGAGTGAGGCTGCCAACCCGAAGGTCAGCAGTTTGAAACTACCAGCAGTTCCTCAGGAGAAAGATGAGGTGTTCTGCTCCAGTAAAGATTTACAGCCTCAGAAACCCTGTACAGGGTCGTTCCACTGTACTTAACAACAACAATATTCTAGATAAAAAGAGTGGATGCTGGGTTCAAGGGAGACAGCCTAAGGCTGGAGGATCCAGTCCAGAAGAAAGAACTATTTCACTCCTTTGGGCTCAATTATCTGTAAAATGGAACTAACAGCAACACCTGCTTCTTAGCATTAAGAGAAGTAAATGCATGTGAAATGTTTAGCAGCGTGTCAGGCTCCATGGTAACCACACAAATATGTTTGCTATTATTTGTCCATGTTGTTATGGTAATAATAGTTGTTCCTGAGCTGATAATGAATGGAAGGGAGAGGGATGGGCAGGCTGATAAACACCCAGGAAGGGGAGGTCCAGGCAGCACATACAAAGTGTTGGAGATGGGTACCCAGATGATGAAACTCTCTGTGAACCCCATGGCAGCATCAGTGTCTCTGACTGCAGGAGCAGCATTTCTGCGACAAGAAAAACAAGTTTGGGAGAACAAACAAGATGGCGGATTGGGTGGAAGTACAGTAAGGAGTTCTGTTAGCAACAACACAGAATACCTAACCAAGCAGGCTCAGGGGATAGTCCCAGAACTCTAAACCACGTGTAAAGGAATATTTATAAACTAGGAAGGCTTACAGCTGGGGGAATTTGTGGCAGAAGCAAGAAATCCATTGCTTTCTAGTTTGGGACGCTCAGCTGCTCCAGGAAATGCCATATTGGGTGAGACCAAGTGGGGGAATGATTGGAGAAGCCACAGACGCCTGGTAGAACCACGGAGATAAAGGTGTAGACATTATTTTCTATTGGTATCTGTTCATTGGTCCCTTGCTGTCTGCGCACCTCATTCTGGTGACTGCAGGGGTGCCTGAGCTAGTGGACACCTCAGCCCCACCCCCAGAGGGTTCTACTACACATGCGTACAGATCTCCCCAAAATTTAAAGAGACAGTTTCCAATTAAAATCAAATGGCAACAGCCGACCTGGAACTGTTTACAACTAGAAAAAAAGGCCTGAATGGAGATTGTAGAGTGAAACAAGCAGACAAAAAAGTAGATAGGCTGATAATTAAATCTTAAGTTATGACAAAATAACAAACAGTGGCATCTTGAAATTTCTCAAGAAGAAGAATGAAAAGGGAAGCACATTTCCTGATCACATATACCTGGAGGCAATGAGAAAGCATAAAAAAATACCAAAATACATACCCATCTGAGTATTAAGGCCACAGATAATGCTTGAATATGCCCAAGAAACAGAAGCAGATGACCATATCTGCACATGTACAGAAACAAGATAAAGTGACTGAGGCAAATGAGCTGGAAGTAGACCTACACTCCATACTGGAAGATGGGCAGACTTTGGAAATGCTGGAGAAGGAATTCAGAAAAATGATCGTAAAATGTATCAAAACACTATACCATGGAGTTGAGAAAAATAAGGAAGAAGTCAGGAAAGCACTACAGAAACAATCAAATAAGATAGATACAGCATTGAAAACGTACAGAAAGAGGTCAAAATGATTAATAATAGAATATCAGAAATGGACAATATACTGAAAGGACAAAGGAGTAGAACTAGTGAGCTAGAAGATAAATTTCTCAACACTACTAACATAGAAGAACAAACATAAAAAAGGATAAAAAAATCTGAAGAAGGCCTAAGATTCATGTTGGACAACATGAAGAGGAAGAACATAAGAATTATTGGCATTCCAGAACAGGAACAATCACACAAGTCCACAGAGGAGATAGTTGAGCTTCTGGAAGAAAATTTTCCCAACATCATGAAAAGTGAAAAGATAAGCATTCAAGAAGTTCAACGAACCTCAGGATGGGTAGACCCTAAAAGACAATCACCAAGACATATAATAATCAAGCTCTCCAAAATCAAAGATAAGGACAGGACCTTGAAAGCACCTAGGGAAAAGAGAAATATAACATACAAAGGAAAGCAAATCAGATTAAGCTTGTATTTCTCAACAGAAACCATGCACATAAGAAGGCAATGGGGAGACATATATAAAACCCTGAAAGAAAAAAAACTGCCACCCAAGAATCCTCTACCTAGCAAAGCTGTCAATCTAATATGATGGTGTAATCAACACATTCCGGGATAAACAGAAGCTAAGGGATTTTTCCAAAGCCAACCCTGCTATGAAAAACATCCTAAAGGATGTTCTATGGACTGAGAACCAACAAGAACAGACAACTACAAAATGACATATGTGGCAGCATCACCCTGAACTTAATTGACAAATGGAAGAGTTAAGAACAGAATAAAACTATAAGAACAGAGGATCTGGGAGGTCAGTCTATGATCAAAACAATTACAATGTGAAAGAAGGTAAACACAGAAGAACAGAAATCCAGATGGTGGGAAGGTCAGGTAGATTACTGGATAAAATAGACTGTCTTAAATGGAGGGAAGAACTAATGGAGTATAAGGTAACCACAATGGGGTTGGGGTGGGGGATTTACTTTGGATGTTGGGGAGGGCAATATAAGAAGAGGGGAGGAGGCAGAATAACAAGATAAAGGGGAAGACTGAGACAGGTTTGCATGGCCTAGTGGGACAGAGGTAAATGGTGATACATGCTCAACCTTGGAACAACAGGGCTCTGGTATACAGGGATCTAGGTATAGCTTGAAGAGGAGAAATAATAGTAAAATCCTTGACTGCCTTATGAATATTCGTTTCCCTTGCCTACTATTGTAAAATAGACACTTGAGTGGGATAGAAAAGAATGCTGGGAAATATGATAAGAGAAAACTTGTAAGCCCGCCTTCAGCCTATAACTGATTGGAATACCTAAAAGGGATTATACAACTTGCCCAGTAAAATAGGCCTCGTGCAAAGCTTTTACAGAGTATGGGACCTTAGGTGGAATCCTGAGTCCCATACAGAATCTTATGAGGTGAGACATTCCCACTAGAAAGGACAATCAGACTGGAACAGCTACAGTGACAGAGGATACATCTTCATGATGAATCTGACTTATACTCAGAGCTGTAGTTATTCTCAATACCAACAGAGAGGGAAAATCTTCAAATCAAGTACCAATGCTGTCTGCTCTGTACACAAGATAGATAGGATGGGCAACTTAGACATTGGCTTCCTGATATGAGTTGGCAATAAAGGTACAAAGTGACTGCCTTACAAGGTTTCAAGAGGGAGTTTAGTTTAAGAGTATGGGGGGAAAGAAGGAGTTCCCACTGAATACCTGTCATCTTGTCTAGATGGGTCTGATGAAAAGAGATGGGGATAAGATTTGTAAGTTTCAATAGTGAATAATTGTTTTCATGACTAATCACGACTATCACAATTGTAATGTTAGAAGTTTTGTAACAAAAAAAAAATGGGAGTGGTTAATCTTACAGTCCAGAAACAGAGGACCCTAAGATCGTCAAGAGAGGAATGCACAAGCAGAATGTAGGCTCTTATCCAGAGAAGCAGCAGGGCCATACATGGAGGCAGAGATGTGGGCATGGAGAGGGGGAGTGGCTGAGGACTCTAGATTCATGAACTAAGAACAGAGGGACTAAGAGCTGGTGGCCAGGAGCAGAATTACAGAATTTGTCCTTTGGAGATGTAAATTATTATATTGTATTTTTTTTTTTTTAAAGCTAAAATGGATATAGAGAAATACTGTTAACAGGTGGTTCAGGGAGGGGGTGATAATCAATGTAATGAAACAAGGTATATGATTTGTTGAATGTAAAACTGATGATGTGCCCTGTAACCTTTCACTCAATCCACAATAAAAACCTTAAAAAAAAAAAAAAAAAGTTGGTTTAATTTACCCTGTAGCTTGTTGGAGACTATTTTGGCAATATATTCTCATAAGGATGATAGCCTTGGAATTTCCTATGGGGGCAGTTCTACTCAATGCTACAGGATCACTATGAGTTGGAATTGACTTGATACCACCCAGCAATGACAGTCTTTTAATTTGATGATCAGGTGCTGAGTTTGTTTGTTGTATTTGTTGTTTTTAACTCACGGGACTAACAGGGTTATTATTAATTATGGTCAAATAGTATCTTACATTCTGTGATTTTTCTTTTTCATAGTTGCACATCTCCTCTTTCCTGAGAGATGTGGCAAAGCAAAATGACTTCAAAGTAACTGAATTTGTCCTTGAGGGATTGACAGACAAGACAAAACTGCAACTGCCACTTTTTCTCCTGTTCCAAGGTATCTATGTTGTCGCTGTTGTGGGGAACATGGGATGGTCCTCATCATCATGTTCAGTTCCAAGCTCCAATCACCTATGTACTTTTTTTTCTCAGTAATTTTTCATTCTTAGATCTCTTTTACTCTTCAGTTGTTACACCCAAACACCTGGGAAACTTTCTGTTGGAGCAAAATATTATTTCTTACCCTGGATGTATGACTCAACTTTTCTTATTTTGTGTTTTTGGTATTGCAGAGTGCTACATGCTGACAGCCATTGCATATGAAAGATATGTAGCTATATGTAGTCCACTTCTCTACAATGTTATCATGTCCCAAAAGGTCTGCAATGTGCTGGTGACTGGGGTCTATATCATAGCTTCCTTAGGCGCTATGGCTCACACTATCTTCATGATCAGGCTGTCTTTCTGTGATTACAATTTCATGCACCATTACTTCTGTGACATAATGCCTCTCTTAAAGCTCTCATGCTTTAGGACTTACATCAATGAACTACTGGTGATGCTTATTGGTGGATTCAGTGTATTAGCAACATCTGTTCCCATCATCATCTCTTACGCCTTTATACTCTCTAACATACTTTAAATGTCGTCAGCTGAGAACAGGTCCAAAGCCTTTGGTACCAAAGACTCTCCTCCTTACAGTTGTTGGGATTTTTTTTTTTTTTTATGTATCTATCACTTTCATGGCCCAGCAAAATGGCCCAGGGAAAGGTGGCTTCTGTGTTCTATACCACAGTGATCCCTATGCTTAACCCTTTGATCTACAGTTTGAGGAATAGGGATGTAAAGAATATTTTCAGGAAAGTCATGAGGACCTGTATGGGTCACCTCCAGTTAGCAGTCAGAATCACTACATGTCTTGGTGCTGTAGGATAAGTACGAGGCCACAATTTCAATTTGAACTGCTAAGTTGGCTACTGAAACCCACCAGCCACTCCTTAGACACAATAGACAGGGTTTCTATGAGTCAGAACTGACTCAACCACAATTAACAAATGTAACATCTTTTCCTTAAAATTAGTTTGTTTTTCTGTTTCCCAAACAGATACTACGTTATCAATTCTTAAACTATACCTAACTTTTATTGAAGTCTGTTTCCACACACAAATGCACACACAGAGACACACATAGAAATATAACATTGATAAAATTATTCATTATCTTATGATTCAGCAGGTTTTTGGTGGGAATCCTGGTATGGCAGTATAGGATAAGCTCTAGACTGCAAGGTCCATTGGAGCCTTAACATGGTGTTTCAAACCCCACAGTCACCACTCGGAAATCCTATTTGTTGGTCGCTATTGAGTCAGAACTGACTCAACAGCTCTTAACACCAACAGTCTCAAGAATACTTAATTTATAAAATAATTATCAGATTAATATTCACAGTACTACTTCCTCCACTGTTTTCATTCAGGTCAAAAGATAAACTGATAAGGACTGCAGTGGGAATTAGCACCCCTGCATCCTTCAATCCTCTGGCAGGGACAATCCTGCCAGGATTGTGGAATTGTTTTTATTTTATCAATTCCTCATTAGAAGTCATTCCAGTGGTGTGCATGTGACCTTTCCTATCATAATATTCCTCACTGCACAAGTGAGGGAACCTACATACGAATCCTTCCAGTTGCTGATATATATTCCAATTAAATATATGGAACTAAGAAACTATAGGATCAGAGAGCATGGAAGCACTATGTCTATTGTGAAGTGGACTTGAATGACAAGTCTACTGATCACTTGACCTTCATAATCTCCTTCTCTGACTGGTGGACAACAATGTCATTTTGAGTCTTTAGGAGTTGTTACTAGTTCACAAAGTTTCCAAAAATTTACCCAAACTCGAATCATTTCTTTTTCCCAGTACACAGTGACCCTTGTATTTCTAGATGGCTTGGGAAAAGATTAGCAGTATACAATTTTGACATTATGCTATCTTGAGGAAAATCAACCTCCAATTACTTTAAGAATTTGTCAGTGTATAAATTGTCTCAATTCTGGGAACAGTTTGAGGGATGATGATTCTATGTTATAGATCATCAAATTAGACTTATATTCACCTTACCTAGAAATCTCCCATTAACACACATTAAGTGATACTTTAGTAGCCTTCCCATCATATCATTTCAGCCAGTCAATGCCATTGTTGTTGTTAAATGCCATTGAGTCGGTTTCAACCCTTAGCGACCCTATATAGGGTTTTCAAGGAGTGATTGGTGAGCTTGAACTGCCGACCTTGCAGTTCAAATGGTTTGCAATCTGGTGCATTAACTCACAGTGCCACACCAGGACTCTAAAAGGTTGTTGTTATGTGCCATGGAGTTGGTTCCAACTCATAACGACCCTGTACAGAGATTCCAAGGCTGTAAATCTTTATGGGAGCAGAAAGCCTCATCTTTCTTCCACAGAACAGCTGGTAGTTTCGAACTGATGGTAGCTGTTACCAAATATCTGGCATAACATCAAGTGACATCAGAGTTTTTCAAGTATTCTAGTACTACCCTTCAAATTGATTCTATTCAGCTCTATATGTTAAAGTAGGTATTTTATTGTAAATCTACTCTAACATTCCAATAACTTTAATTGTTAAATAGTTTCCTCTATGGTCAAGCAAGTCTGACGCAGAATTTCTACTTCATATAGGTAGGCCATTTTGGTCCATGTTTCTGCCAATCAAACAAACTGTCAGAAGATTTTTCTAACCCTTGGCACCAAAATCTTTAGTCCAGAATTTCTGCTTGATGCGCCCATATCAATAAAATTGACCAACTATAACTTTATGTTACTCCAACTATTATTCTATACATTTAATATCCAATTCTCACATATATTCCCAGAACTTCTCTATATATGAATTCGAAACATAATTTACTTCTTTTGAAGTGCAGTGTACCTCATTTTGTGTTACACATATGCCTCTCCTTTGAGGATATGCATGGATTAGAATATAGGTTTAGGTCTAGAAGCAAAAAAGGTGGTGTGGAAGTGGACCCTAAAGAAAACAATAATATCTTGCAAAAACTTTTAAGGTGAAATTATGATGATTCTTCAAGAAAGAAATGATTAATCATGATAAATGGGGGTGGAAGAGTTGTTTTTTTTTTTTGTTTTTTGTTTTTTTTTAGCAAAGATGTCTTAAAATATGTAATAAAATAATTGAGACATTTATTCATTTTTTAATTATCTGGAAGCTAAGTATAATAGACTTCAAGATAAAAACAAGCATAATAGACAAAAAGGGACATTATCTGATGATTACAGGGTGAATAGAACAACAGGACATGACCATAATAAATATCTACACTCCCAATTAAAGAACTTCAAAATAAATAAAATCTAGTAGAGGTGAAGAAGGAAATAGAAAACTCTACAATAATAGCTATTGTTTTGGTTAAGTGACACAAAGTTGACTCCAACTCATAGTGATCCTGTATAGGCTTCCAAAGGAGCGGCTGGTAGGTTGAACCACTGGCCTGTGGTTCAAAATGACCTTGCAGTTCAGTGAGGACTGCACAATAATTGTAGGATATTTTTATACACCACTTTCAAGAAAGGAAGGAACAGCTAGACAGGAATGTAATAAAGACAGATAACTCAAAAATGTAACAGTTAGCTTGACCTTATAAATTTATACAGAAAACTCAACTCCATAACAACACAATACACAATCCTTTCCAGAGCACATGGAACATTCTCCAAAATAGACCATACATTAGGCCATAACACAAGCCTCAATAAATTTTAAAACATCAAAATACTTCAAAGCACCTTTACAAATCACAATAAATTATAAAGTAGAAATCAATAATAGGAAGATCTGGGAAACAAAAATAAATATATGGAAATTGAATAATAATCTACTTAAAAACTACTGGGCAAGAGAATAAATAAAAACAAATTGAATGAAAAAATTCCTTGAATCAAATGAGAACAAAACCACAACATACAAAAACCTTTGGGGCATAACAAAAGCTGTGCGCAATGGGCAATTTATAACATTAAACACACACCAAAAAGAAGAATCAAATCAACACAGTAACAAAACACCTCCAAAATTAGAAAAAGACCAACCAAGTAAGCCTACAGTCTCCAGAAAAAGTAAATACTAAAGACTAGAATAGAAAAAAAATGAATTAGAAAACAGAAAAACAATAGAAAGAATCAAAAAGACAAAAGTTGGTTCTTTGGCTGAATTAATAAAATTGACAAAGCTTTGCCAAATATAACAAATGAAAAGGAGAGGAAATTAATAACACACATATGAAACACTATTGGTGACATCACAATAAAATCCATGGAAAATATAAGGATAATAACAGAATACTATAAGTAATTGTACTCTAGTAAATTGGAAAATATAGAATAACTGAACTATTTTTTAGAAAACCATGACATAACTAAATTAACATAGAATGAAGAAGAAAACTTAAACACACCTATAATCAAAGAAGAAATTGATCAGCTAATTAAGAAATGTCCAGCAAAAAGTCTGGGCCCAGGTGGCTTTACTCATGAATTCTAAAAAACATTAGGAGAAGAGCTAATATTTTACTCAAACTATTCTAGCACATGGAAAATGGTGGAAATTTTCAGAATACATTTTATGAAGCAAGGATAACTGTCTTATCCACACTAGGAAAACACATCACTAAAAATGAAAATCGTAGGCCAATATCCCTCATGATCATAGGTGCAATAGTTCTCAACAAAATCCTAGTCAATAGAATTTAACAACATATCAAAATAATAAGGCATCATAACCAAACAGGACTCATAACTGGTAGGCAAGTAGGGTTCAATGATAAAAACAATCCAAGTAATTCAACATATAAATAAAATAAAGGAAAAAACAAACAAACAAAAAAGAGCTAAACTAAAATTTGAAAGACCCATAACTTTAAAGATATGTAGCATTTTAAACTCATGGATTTCTTTTGGCAGTATACTATTGTTAATCACATTTAAAAACAAATTGACACAAGAGTGACACATACAGCTCATATTAAGCAAGAGGAGCACAAAAACACTCAAAGTTGTACATAGTACCCATTTGACCTAGCCTCAATGGCTTGATAATCAGAACTTGAGTAGAGGAAATAAAAAATAAATAAATAAATAAAAAAGAGCAAAACAATTTTTGATAAAGGAAACAAGGGTAAATCACTACAATTTGATAAACTTGATCTACACTCATAGAGGTGGTGGTGGTTGGTGGTTATGTGCCATGGAATTGGTTCCGACTCATAATGACCCTGTACAGGGTTTCTGAGAATGTAAATCTTTACAGGAGCAGAAAGCCTCATCTTCCTCCTGCGGAACAGCTGGTAGTTTCGAACTTCTGAACTTGTGATTCGCAGCCTGATTAACCACTACACTACCAGAGCTAGTAACTCTAAATACCAACAGGGAGGAAAGGAGTCTTCACATCAAGTATCAATGCTATCCCCTCTGTACACAGGGTAGATAGGGACAATTTAGACATTGTCTACTAAAATGAAGGAGTGATAAAAGCATGAAGTGATTGGCTTACAAGGTTTCAAGGGGGAGTTTAGTTTAAGAGTGTGTGGGGAAAGAATGAGTCCCCACTGAATAGTTTTCATCTTGTTTAGATGGGTCTGGTTAACAGAGATGGGGATATTCTTATGATTCAATGGTGAGTAACTGTTATCATGACTAATTGTGACTGGGACAATTATAAAGATAGAAGTTTTGTAACAAAAACAGGGGAGTAGTTAATCTTACAGTCCAGAAAAAAAGGACCCTAGGAAAATCAAAGGAGAAGAGCACAAGTGGAATATGGGACCTCATACAAAGAAGCAGTGACACAAGAGATGGAGGCAAAGATGGGGACATGGAGAGAGGGAGCAGCTGAGAACTCTAGATTCATGGGAAGAGAGGGACTAAGAGATGGCGGCCAGGAGGCAGACTTGCAGAATGTGCCCTTTGGTGGTGTAAATTATTATATATGCCTGAGTGTTGAAAAAAACAAAAAGCCAGCTAATGTGTATAGAAAGAAATACTGTTAACTGATGGTACATGGAGGGAATTATAATCATTGTAATGAAACAAGGTGTATGATTTGTTGAATGTAAAACTAATGATCTGCCCTGTAAAATTTCACTCAATCAACAACAACAAAAAGGTAGACACCATTTTCTAATGCTACATTTAAGAGTACATCAAAAGTTTAACTACTAGGACTCCAGTTCTTACATGAATGAGTTTTTCCAACAAAGTGTATTTTGTTTACACATGTCTCCACAATCAGTAGATGATGTCATAAAAGTTCTCTCAACATTACAGCTGTCTTCTTCTCCTTAGGGTTCCTTCACCACCAACAACATAAGTTAGCATTTGTGCCATGGAAATAATGATGTTGAGATCATAACTAATATTAAAATTTTAACAAACAATGGCAGAATTTTTTCCACGCAACAAGTTTATAGGAATGCAGCCCCACAGAAAACAACAGTTTTTAGATGGATCAAGCATCTTAAGGAAATCAAGAAGATCTCAAAGCTAAGTAAGAGGGAAGATTATTACACTCAATGAAGGAAGAAACTGTGGCTAAAATCCAGAAACTCATGGAAGAAGAACATAGAATTATGATTGATGCTGTATCTACTGATGTTGGGATCTCAGATGGCTCTGAATTTTCTATTTTAGCCTAACATTTTGGTGTCAACAAGATTTCTGCTTAATGGGTGATAAAAGCATTGTATGAAGTTCAGCTAGTTAAATAGCTTATCTTCCCATCATTATTTAAGGGAAGACCAAACTGATGAAGACAATTTTGTGAAATGAATCATTACTGTGAAGGAGTCTTTCATTGATCAGTATAATTCAGAATGCTAGGTCAAATAAGCATAGCAAGATCAAATCAGAAAAGAGACTTTCTAAGGGATTTTCCAATTAAATTCAATACAGAGAGGTAGGTGAGAAAGTTATGGCAACTTTTTTCTTTTGCATTCCAAAGGGGGAAATATTTATAGCTTTCTCAAAATCCACATTATGATGATGAAAGTTTATTATGAAGATATTTTGAGAAAATTGAAAAGTGCATTGGTGAGAAAATTGAATGAAAATTTGTACCCAGGATCATTTTTACATCACAACAATGCACCTGCTCATTTTCTCAGGGTAACAGGGCTCTCCAATGAGAATTTCATTGGGAAACATTACCTTATTTACACTACAGACTTGATCTTGCTCTTCAGACTTCATTTTCTTCCCCTAATTTGATGAACACTCAAAAGGAACTCAATTTATATCCCCCAAGGATGCCAATACTGTCATTTTGCTATGGTATAAATAGAAGAAGATAGAATTCTTAGGGAAACACTATCATCAGTAGTATACAGGTGGCAGATAAGTAAAAAAAGAGTAATTTTAAATTTTGATGCTGTTACTAATAAAAGGTATAAAGCAATTAAACTAGAAAATCGATGGGATAAAACTTTTTCTGGAAATCTGAAAAAAAAAATATGGTAACTCCACTTTAAGGCCCATTCTTGTCAATAAAGAGGGGTTCATTGCTAACATACCAAACAAGTTAAATAAGTAGTAGAGGAAAAATTAAAGCAAATTTCAATGTATGAATCCAATTTGTATAACATTTTTTAAATAGGCAGGTTATTAAGATGGAGAGAATATAAGTGTAGAAAATAAATGGAAGCAGAACATAGATGGGAAGCAATAAACAAGAAAAGAAATGAAAAAGAGAAAAGGAAACTTTCTAGACTGAAAACTTTAATCTTAAGTTGGAAAAGATGTAATATAGAACAGAAATAATTAAACAGATAATTGCATACTAACTTATAAATTCTTGGGTTTGTATACTTAGATATGAACTCCAAGAACAATTTCTAAAACTCTTGGTAGAAATGATTTCTACAAAACAATAAGAACTAAACTGATATTGAGCATCTTATCATGATGATACCATGGGTAAATGCTACATGGTTATGAAGAAAACTTATGCTAACTCCAAACCAACTATTATTTATTTGTGAGAACAATTTTCAGCAAAACAAGAGAGGAAAGATAAAAACAAATCTCAAATTATTACAATTGTATGATTTCCATTTACAATATAATTTTTGAAATGGACAGTGCAGAAAATAAAAGGGAGAGGAATAAATATGGGAAGAAATGAGAAAGACAAGAAACAAAAAAGAAAACATTCTTGACTGAAAACTGTACTCTTACGTTGGATGGGGTCATCTAGAGTACAACATAAGTAATTTTTTTAAGTATGTAATTTTCATACATAAAACTTCTAGTTTTATGTACTTAACTATGAAATTCAAGAAAAGTTTCCAAGACCCAGGAAAGAAATAGCATGATATCTGAAAAAGAATGAGAATTAGAATGACATCAAGCATCTCATAGCTGTAACATGTGGCAAAATTTACATGGTCCTGAAGGAAATGTATGCTAAATTCAGCCCAATGTAAAATTTAAAATATCATGAAAAAAAGTTAATAAAGAAATAAGAACACTAATTGGAATTACAAATACAAAATTGGATGAAAGTTTGCATTTTTTAATGGGTGAATTGTAGCATATTTTCAAAGAACCAATAATCCCTTCATCATTTACATTCTTCTTCTTGTTGTTGTATGCCATGAAGACAACACCAACTCATTGCAACCCTATGCACAACAGAATGAAACATTGCCCAGTCATGGGCCAACCTCACAATTGTTGCTTTACCCAAGTGCATTGCTGTTGCCACTGTGCCATTCCATCTTATTGGGAGACATCCTCATTTTCTCTGACCCTCCACTTTACCAAACATGATATCTTTCTTCAAGGAGTGGTACCCGTGCCAATGTGTCTGAGCCATGAGAGACAAAGTCTTGCCATTCTGGCTTCCAAGGAGCACTCTGGCTGTACTTCTTCCAACACAGAGCTGTGTGTGTTCATTGGCAGTCCATGGTCCTTTCAATATTCTCTTCCAATACCAAAATTCAAATTCATTTATTTTTTTATGGTCTTCTTTATTAATTGTCCAACATCCACATGCATATGAGTTTATTGAAAATACCATGGTTTGGGTAAGACACATCTTATTCCTCAAAGTGACAAATTTGCTCTTCAACACTTTAAAGAGGTCTTGAGTAGCAGATTTGCCCAATGCAATGCACTGTTTTATATCTTGATTGCTGCTTCCACGGGAGTTTATGGTTGATCTGAGAAAAATGAAGTCTTTGACAACTTCAGTCTTTTCTCTACTTATATTTTGTTGTTAGGTGCCATCAAGTAGGTACCGACCCATAGTAACCTTATGCTCAGTAGAACGAAAGACTGCCCAATCCTGGGCCAATCTCACTACTGTTGCCATGCTTGAGTCCATCGATGCTGCCACTTGGCCAATCCATCTCATTGGGGGGGGGGTCTTTCTCTTTTTCTCTGAACCTCCACCTGATCAAATATGATATCCTTCTCCAGTTACTGGTCTCTCCTGACAATATGTCTGAAGTATGAGAGACGAAGTTTGGCCATCTTGGCCTCCAAGGAGCACTCTGGCAGCACTTCTTCCAAAATGGATCGATTGGTTCTTTTGGCAGCCCATGGCACTTTCAATATTCTCTTCCAACACCATAATTCAAAAGCGTCAATTCTTCTACGGTCTTCCTTATTCACTGTCCAGCTTTCACATGCATATGAGGTTATTGAAAATACCATGGCTTGGGTCAGACACACCTTAATGCTCAAGTTGACATCTTTGCTCTTCAACACTTAAAAAGGTCTTGTGCAGCAGATTTGCCTAATGCAATACTTTGTTTGATTTCTTGACTAGTTCTTCCACGAGTGTTGATAGTTGATGCGAGAAGAATGAAATCCTTGACAACTTCAATCTTGTCTCCGTTTATACGAATGTTGTTTATTAGTCCAGTGGTCAGGACTTCTGTTTTCTTTACATTGAGATGTAATCCATACCAAAGACTGTGTGCTCTTTGATCTTCACAATAAATGTTTTAAGTCCTCTTCACTTTCAGCAAGAAAGGTTGTATCATCTGCATGTTGCGTAGGTTGTTAATGAGTCTTCCTCCAATCCTGATGCCACATTTTTCTTCATAGAACCCAGCTTCTCAGATTATTTGCTCAGCGTACAGGTTGAATAAGTATGGTGAAAGAATACAACCTTGTAGCACACCTTTCTTAATTTTAAACCATTCAGTGTTCTAATGCTCTGTTCAAACAACTGCTTCTTGGTCCAGGTACAGATTCCTCATGAGCACAATTAAGTGTTTCAGAATACTCTATTTATATAGATGTTTCTAATTGGCCCAGTGGTGAAGATTTTTGTTTTCTTTACATTGAGATACCAAAGGCTGTTGTCTTTGATTTTTGTCAGTAAGTATTTTTAGTTCTTTTTACTTTCAGAAAGCAAAGCTGTGTCATCTTCATATTGCAGGTTGTTAATCAGTCTTCTTCCAATTCTGATGCTACATTTTTCTTCATATAATCCAGTTTCTTGGATTATGTGTTCAGCATACACATTGAATTAATATAGTGAAAGAATACAACCCTGATCCACAACTTTCTTAATTTTAAAACATTTGGTGTTCCCTTGTTCTGTTTCAATAGCTGCCTCTTGGTCTATGTACAGGTTCCTCATGAGCACAATTAAGTGTTCCAGGATACTCATTCTTTGCAATGATGCCCATAGTTTGTCATGATTTACACAATTGAAATCCTTTGTGTGGTCAAAAAAGCACAGGTCAACATCTTTCTGGTATTCTCTACTTTCATCCAAGGTACATATGGCATGAGTAATGATATCATTCATTCCATATCCTCTTCTGAATCCAGCTTGAGCCTCTGGAAGTTCTCTTTCAATGAATGGTTGCAGCCATTTTTGTATTACTATTACTCATATGAGATATCAATGATATTGCCTGATGATTTCCACATTCCTTTTTGATTTTCTAAGTATAGGTCTTTGCACATTTCATTTTTTCTAAGTATAGGAATTTGACTTTGTCTTCTTGATCTGCCTTTTGAAATTTTCTGTTCAGCTCTTGTACCTTCTAATTTCTTCCATTTGCTTTAGCATCTCTACTCTGGAGAGCAGGTTTCAGAATGTCTTCTGATAGCCATTTTGCTCTTTTTCTTATTTCTTGTCTTCTTAATGATATTTTGCTTTTTTCCTGTATGATGTTCTTGACGTCATCCCACAACTCTTCTGGTCTTCAGTTTTTAGTGGCTAATGTATCAAATCTGTTTTTCAGATGATCTCTAAATTCTAGTGGGTTATATTCAAGGTCATAGTTTTGCGCTTGTGGACTTTTAAGAAAACTTTCTACAAGTTCAGCCTGAATTTCCATATGAGCAATTGATCTTCTGTTCCACAGTCTGACCATGACTTTGCTTTGATGGTATGGAGCTTTTCCTCTGTTTTTTTCATTATGCAGACAATTTGATTTCTCTGTATTCTATCTGGTGAGGTCCACATGTATAGTTGTCTTTTATGTTGTATAAAAAAGGTATTTTCACTGAAAAAGTCATTGGTCTTGCAAAACTCTATAATGTGACCTCCAGCATTGTTTATATCACTAAGGGAATATGCTTCAATTATTGATCCTTCCTCTTTGTTTCCAAACCTTTGCATTCCAATCATTAGTTAATTATCAATACATCTTGAATTAAGATTTGATAATTTCAGACTGAAGAAATTGGTAGAATTCTTCAATTTCATCATCAAAGGATTTAGTAGTTGGTCCATCAATTTGAATAATAACTGGTGAATAAATTTGAATAATAAGAGACCAATATTCACTGGTGAATAAAATTTAATAATAATAGAGACCAGTATTAACTGGTCTTCCTTGTAGATATATAGATTTAATCCTATGACAGACAGCACTGTGCTTCAAGATATATATTGATATGTTGTTTTTGATGATGTGTTCAATGCCATTCCTCTTCAATGTGTCATTCTTGGCATAGTAAACCATGTTATTGTCAGATTCAAAATAGCCAGTACCAATCCATTTCAGCTCACTAATGCTTAGGATATTAATGTTTATGTGTCCCATTTAATTTTTTATAATTTCCAATTTTCCTAGATTCATATTTTGTGCATTTCATGTTCTAATTATTAATGGATGTTTATAGCTTCCCTCTTCATTTTGAGCTGTGCCCCTTTAGCAAATGAAGCTCCTGAGGGCTTTACTCCTTTCCATTATCATGGCCAACTCTACTTTGAGGAGGGAACTCTTCTTCAGTTGCATTTTGAGTGCCTTCCAACCTGAGGGGCTCATCTCTTGTCACTATATCTGACAATATTCTGGTGTTCTTCATCATGTTTCAGTATTCAATATTCTGGTGCTGACAGTGATCCACTGTGTTAGAAATGAATCCCGATGTCTCGTAAAAGACACTTGGTGAGACTAACTTACCTTGGCAAAGTAAAATTTACTCTTGCAAGAGGGTGCGTGTGCATAGCCATACATACACGAACAGGCCAGTCAGCACACCGAGGGGCAGTCCACTTGGGTTTTTAATCCCTGATGTGAGTCTCAAGACTGTGTCTCACCCTATTGGCTAGGGTTTTGACTGCACAATCTGTTCCCTTATCCAGTTGGCTAGTTCAAAATTTTCAAGACGTACATTCCTACTGAAAAGAAGAAGAGAGCGATCATAAATTCTTTACTCCAGGAAGTAGTTTAAAGAAAAAAGAAAGTGATCATAAAAATATTTTTCCACAATCGCCCCCCTCCCTTTTATTTTTAAGAGAAAGGAGAAAGGTCACCTGAATACAAAAAGAAAAAAATCGTGTTTTTTTTTTTTTTTTTTTTTTTTT
>NW_006408928.1:1508475-1511927 GCF_000296735.1 Chrysochloris asiatica | reverse complement strand
ATCATGCTTAATAAAATGGAGGTGCATCAAAGAATCTGTTTCTGTTTTTTTTTTTTTTTTTTTTTTGACTTCTTCATTCTTTTCTTCAAATTCTGCAAGGAGATGTTGACTTTGCTGTTCATATGTTTCTAGGTGAAAAAGGTTATTTTGGTATGGGGGTTGAGATTGTTTGGATGGGCTGTTTCTATGAGTTTTAGAACTAATCCTCTTATACAGGGTATAATACAGCATCTTATTAGTGTTAATACGCCGATTATGATAATCAAAGAGGTGAGGACAGAAGTCATAAGCCCTTTCCATTTCCTGAACCATTGTTCTATGATATTAGAAAAGGGGTCATCTATGCCTGAATTTTCAGCAAGTTCATTAGCCAAGGTGGTCAACACTTGTAATGCTTTGGTAATGGTACCATCAGGAGCTGTGTGACTGGGTATGAAAGTACAACATTGGACTCTGATCGACACATACTTTTCCTTTTTCTGCTAATATCATATAGGGTTAACCTGTTTTCCCAGGCCATTTTGCTAGTAGGTCCCAATTGTTCTGTTATTCCCTGGTATAATTTACAAATCTTTGTTGATTATAATAAATGTAGTTAATCTTGTCTACATTTTTGTTAATGGTTGACCATCAGAATAGTACAGATTCAAACCCTACAGCTACTTGGTTTCTTGCTTTGAATTCATTGGGCACCCCTGGGGTACTCCTATACTGTCTATGTAAATGTGGGCATTGAAAGACCCATGGGGAGTAGTTACACTTCTTTTGACTTTATGTATATTTCCTGTAGTTTTTGGCTGTTGGAATGCTAGGGTGAAAGGGATGGCCAATTGCACCAGAGAACAGGTGCCACTCCAATTTGTCAGTAGAGCCCTAAACTGTTGTTTCCCACAGTACCATCAGACATCTGCTCGTGGAATAGCTAGGACTGACTGATTTGGGAGCTCTTTGAAGACTTTGTGCTCACTGCATCCCGTCAGGTTTCTAATGAACATCAAATTCCCCCCTGTCTAGAGAGACATGAAGTGAAATTGACATTCGAGGCCAGGGCCTGACCCGTAAGACCCATGACATTAGGGAACAGTCGTGACAATGAGTTACAGGATTCATTGCCTCAGGCTATGGGGTCCTGGAAGAGAGCAACCATACGGTGCATGCTCTGAGGTTCTTAGGACCATTTGATGGGAAAGGGGACCACTTAGGCTTCCGGTCTTCCTGTTGCACAGGCGTAACAATCGCTTGTATTTAGAGTGTGAACAGAATATTTAATGCATTCCAACCAAGCATTCACATCCCCATATCCTGTTTCTATAGCTTATAGTTTGTCTTAGGTCTTTAACTTATTAGTTTTAGAAAAGAAATTCCTATAGGATCTTTTCCTGTAACATCAGCTCTCAATCCATAGTTCCCTATTATTGAAGGTTCTCTAGTCATGATTTTGGGATTATCTATAATTAAGAGTAATGGGAACAATAACTCGGAATTCCAGGCAAGAAAGAGGCAGGACAGGGCTCCAAGGCTTGGACCCAGAGAGATAGGAATAGTTTAAAGGTTTGAGGACTTATAGCCTGTGGAATTTGGAGCTGAGGCAGGAAATCGCATACTTTTGGATCTGCCACCCAGGCACAGAGGCCTGAGGCCACATCCTGGGCGAATACAGGCAGCGGGACGAAATAGGAGCAGCAAAGACACAGCGGAGGCACGCCGGCCGTGGGAACCTTGGAAAGGAAAGAGGAAAAAAAAGGTGCACAGTATACTCTGCTGATTTTGTATGGGTCTGATTTTATTTTTTTCTTTGGTGTAGGGTAATAGGTGCGCTCATGGTTTGCCCACCTACATTCGGTAAATAGAGGTAGGGGCTTAGCCTAGTGGCCACGACCCACCCTCACCGCTGGCAGTTTCCTCTGCCAGGAACTCACACACACTCAGCCCAAGCTGAGACGTGTATTTGGTCGGCCTTTTTGCACTGGGTTGAGAGGGGTCCTGGTGTAGCTCTGTGGGTTAAGCTCTGTGGGTTAAGCCACCAAGATGCCAATACTTTTGAACAGCCACTCCTCGGAAACCCTATATGGGAGACACAGATGTGCGTTCCATTTGGTCGGCTTTCTCTCACTGGTTGGAGAGGCGTCCCAGTGTAGCGTGGCGGGTTAAGGTGCCACTATAAAGCTTTTTGAATTGCAAGGTCGGAAGACACGGATGTGAGCTCTATTTGGTAGGCTTTTTCTCACTGGTTTGAGAGGCTTCCCAGCGTACCGTGGTGGGGTAAGGTGACACTGTAAAGCCTTTTGAACTGCAAGGTCGGTGGTTCAAGCTCACCTGATGCCCCTCGGAAACACTATATGGGAGAAGAGGATCTGCATTCTATTTGGTCTGCTTTTTCTCACTGGTATGAGAGGCTTCCTGGTGTAGCGTGGCGGGTTAAGGTGCCACTGTAAAGCCTTTTGAACTGCAAGCTCGGCAGTTCAAGCTCACCAGCTGCTCCTCGGAAACCCTATATGGGAGACGTGGATGCGAGTTCCATTTGGTCAGCTTTCTCTCACTGGTTGGAGAGGCGTCCCAGTGTAGTGTGGTGGGTTAAGGTGCCACTGTAAAGCCTTTTGAACTGCAAGGTTGGGAGAAGCGGATGTGTGCTCTCTTTGGTTGGCTTCACTGGTTGGAGAGGCATCCCAGCATAGCGTGGGAGGTTAAGGTGTCACTGTAAAGCCTTTTGAACTGCAAGTTCAGTGGTTCAAGCTCACCAGCCACTCCTCGGAAACCCTATACGGGAGACGTGGATGTGCATTCTATTTGGTTGGCTTTTTTTTTCCCCCTGCTGGTTTGAGTGGCGTCCAGGCATAGTGCTGTAGGTTAAAGTGCCACTGTAAAGGCTTTTGAACTGCAAGGTAAGTGGTTCAAGCTAACCAGCCGCTCCATGGAAACCTATTCAGGAGACGTGGAAGTGCGGACTATTTGGTCGGCTTTTTCTCACTGGTTTGAGCAGTGTCCCGGAGTGGAGCTGTGGGTTAAGGCACCATTACAAAGCCTTTCGAACTGCAAGGTTTGTGGTTCAAGCTAACCAGCCGCTCTGAGGAAATCCTATACGGGAGACGTGGATGTGTGTCCTATTTGGTTTGCTTTTTTTTTTTTTTTTTTTCTTTCTTTCTTTTTTTTCTTTTTCACTGGTTTGAGAGGAGCCCCTGCATAGCACTGTGGGTTGAAGTGCCACACTGCAAAACCTTGTGAACTGCAAGGTTGGTGGTTTGGGCTCACCAGCCGCTCCTCAGAGTCCCTATACAGACAGGATCACTAAAGGTCGGAATTGACTCAACAGCACCTAACAGTAAGGAGAGGAGGGAAGAGGTGACTGAAAGAGTTAGGACATTAAAGAAATACTTATATTAAGCTACAGATTTTTTTCTTATTTTTTCTTTCTTCTTCCTCTTTTTCTTCTCCGCCTACTCTCCCTTTTTTGT
>NW_006408928.1:1507735-1508186 GCF_000296735.1 Chrysochloris asiatica | reverse complement strand
TACGCTACCAGAGCTCCATATATATATATGTATATATCCCTTCGTTTCATTTTTCCTCTTTCTCCCATTTTTGTTTTTGCTTCCGATTCTGATTTTGGTTCTGTTTTTTACCCAACTTTTGTTGGTTGGCTGCTACACAGCCTCCCTTCTGCATTTGGAGGACTCTTTGTTCCCGTATATTACATGAGAAGAGTCGGTAACCACTGCCAAAAAGCCAAGCTGCAATCACACCTTACAAAATACCAAAACCCAGGCAAGAACCAATACCAGCCATGATTTACCAGGGAAACAAGCAACACCTGTAAAAGTTACTCTGAGTTAAGCAACAAGAAGAGGGAAAAGGGAAGAACACATCCTGATCACATCTTCCTGGAAGCAATCAGAAAGCATAAAGAGGTACCAAAATACATACTCACTTAAGTATAAGGGCCACAGATAAACATTAAACATG